>NW_016157837.1:47047-77520 GCF_001687245.7 Rhagoletis zephyria | reverse complement strand
ACGATTTAACGATGAGCTGTATGAGCTTTACAACGATATAGACATAGTGCAGCGAATTAAAATTCAGCGGCTCCGCTGGCTTGGCCATGTCGTTCGGATGGACAGAAACGCTCCTGCTCTGAAAATATTCAACGCGGGCCGCGATGCTGGGAACAGAGGAAGAGGAAGGCCTCCTCTGCGTTGGAAAGACCAGGTGGAGAAGGACTTGGCTTCACTTGGCATTTTCAATTGGCGTCAGATAGCACAGAAGAGAAATGACTGGCGTGCTGTTTTGGACTCGGCCAAAATCGCTTAGGCGGTTACAGCGCCAAATAAGAAGAAGAAGAAGATTAGTTTTTCCGAACTACTAATAAGTATCGGCAGATGCAAACCCTGTTCAAACAGAAAATCCCTATATTGGAAGGTTTCAGTTTACTTATGAATTAAATTCCTTTTTTTAACTTTTTGAGCCGGTGGCAACCCGGTTCTTGAATATTTTAGAAACAAAGCTTATAGGCTTATGACTCGCGAGTCGGTTTGGATGTGTTTGTCAAAATAAATATGTGTTAGCTACACCGACATGACTCCTGGCATGACTCTGAATGATTCAACTGTGTGTATAGGGTTGCCAAATTTTGAAACGGAGAAAGGAGTAGTGATGGCAAAAAAAATGAATTAATCGGTTAATGGAATCATATGATTAATTGCGGCGATCGATTATTAATTGCAATTAATCGTAATCAATTTCAAATAACCGATTATTAATCGATGTTTTCTAGGTAATATTAAAAAAAATCTACCAAATCTGGAAAATATCTACCAAAAACTTTTTTAGTTATTTTCATAAAAACTATAGATGTGTTCTTTGTTTAGTTAGTTCAACAAAAAAAATTTAGTAAGTAATTTAATGTTAATGTAAGTTAATGTATTTGAGGTCATATTAATGGCATCTTCTCGGTTTCCTTCAACTAAAAGCAAAAATGATGAAACTAAAGGCAACAACGAAACTTCATCATTTGAAAAAACTACAACTGCAGTTATTATAGACAAATACAGTGACTCAAAAAATTCCTTGGTGATTTTTTTTATAATATTCACAATGTTTTTCAGCTAAAATTTTTGTAATTTTATTTTTGTAAACGAATATTGTTTGCCCTTTAATGAAAATCATAAAAATCAAGGATTAAAGCTATGCATATACCACATTTAGAAGAATTTAACAAATTAACACCAAAATTTCGAACTTTTTTCTCTGAATTTTTAAAACATTTTTGGGTGTACAATTTTTAGTCCATTGAATTTTAGTTTAACCAACAATATGCACCTAAAAATTCCCGTTAATTTAATTTTTTTTTTTGCCACCGGACTTTTGTGTCTTTTTTTCTTTTTTAATTTAACAACTGCCATTAAAACCGGCGTTGATTTTATTTTAACTTTTTTTTGCGAACAATCATAGTGTGTAATAACGTGCCTGTTCCTCTTTTAGTTTTATTTGAAGAATCATTTAAAATATTTAGGCAATCAAAAGCTCCTCAGGATTCCAGCAAAATGAGTTATAAATAGAACACGATATGTTCGCCTTTTATCGATAGCGTTAAAAAATAATGCAATTAAGTAGACTATACTTTTAGAAAGAAATTTAAAATAAAAAGATAATTACAAAAAATAAAGCGAGAACGAAAAGTTTTAAAGTTCAAGTAAAGTACTTTAACAAAAATCTACCAAAAGGAGAAAAAATTTACCTTTTTACCAACCCGAATTTTTTCTACCAATTTTGGTAATTATTTACCAGAGTGGCAACCCTGCTTTGGATACACTGAGCTCATTTCATCCCAGGCGGTTACCACATCACGCTTCAATTCGAGGACCGGAGAATTTAAAAAGTAGCTTAATTCATATTGTGGTTGTGTTAAGTCGTTCTCGTTTCTTTTCCGCTTGTGGGCCAAGGACTTATGGGGAGCCCATAAATCGAACTCGGTATCACCGGCGGAGGAAGTTTCACTTCCACTTCCAATGCTGTCTTCCATATGCTCGATTTCAGCCATTTCCCTTCTTATATGTTGCATAACTGTAGATAGAGCAATTGGATTTTGGAAATGGATTTTCTTAAAACGAGGATCCAGTAAAGTAGATGCCGCCAGTAAAAATGAGTGTTCCATTTCTCCAAATCGCCGATCAAATTGTTGTAAAATATTCGTTTTCAATTTATCTGCCGCCACATATGTGCAAGAAATTTTCATTATTTGTTGGCGCCCACAATGAGCAAGTGGAATAACTTGGCTCAATGTGGCGTACTTTTCTCCACTTATTTGAGTCGTCATCGCTTCCAGGGGTCTTAATAAGCCGATCATTTCAATAACTTCTTCCTTGTTTTTTGTTGTAATCATCGGTGGTGCGTCAGAAAAGCTTATTAAAATTTTGACATATTGAATCAACTGAATGAGGCGAGCAAGCATATAATATGTAGAATTCCACCTGGTTTTAACGTCCAAAAAGAGTTTTAACTGTTTGCCTTCAGGAATTCCAGCAGATATTTGCAGTTGGCGCAAATTATCATTGGCTTTCACATGCCGTTTAAACCAAGTCACTATTGCTCTGCAGCTTGTGATGATATCGCTGACTTCAGGCGTATTTAATGAACTGTCACAAATTAAGTTAAGCGTATGCGCGAAACATGGAATATGGTGATTTTTCCCAAAAGTATTATAAATAGATTTAACGATATTAGCGCCATTATCAGTAACTACTGCAATAACATTGCTTTTGTTTATGGAAAATTCCGAAAGCGAACCTTTTAGTACTTCTGAGATGTGTGCAGCTGTATGGGCTTCAGTTAGTTTAAATACACCAATTGTTCCATAAAATTGTTTACTTTCAAACAAACCATGTACCGAGCATGCTGTTCATTTGAGTGTCAGTCCATATATCAGTAGTCAAACAGATATTAGACACATGCGATAACATCTTTTTAAATTTTTCCACTTCTCTATTATACATTTTTTCAATTTCTGCTTTTATTGTATTCCTGGTCGGAACTTTATAAAGCGGATATTGATGTTTCATCAACTGCAAGAACCCTTTCCCTGAAAAGGACACACATCCATATGTCTATGAGGAATCAGCAACAATGCATTGCAACAAAGCAGAAATAATAGTCATATGAAAGAATACCTTCCACATGCGAAAATGGCAAATTGTCCATTACAACCATTTCCACTATTGATTGCGTCAATTTCTGATGCTTCGTACCACCTGATGCAAAACTCTCTACATTTGAAAACACAGTGTTTATATTTGGCTGATTGCTTCTTGGTGTAGGTTTTTGGCTCGTGCTTGGCAATTCATTGCTATCCTCTGTGACACAACTGGCTTCATGCAATGCTTCATTGTTTCTCTGTAGTACACATTGTACATTAAAGTTGCGATTAATTGATGGTGGAATTTTTAACTTACTTTTAAGGCTTCAGCCTCCTTTGAGTGTTTCAACTTTAAGTGCTGCATCATATTTGTTGTGTTGTTAGAGCACTTTAAAGTTTTGCAACACAACTTACACCTTACATCTGTAAAACTCTCCTTTGAAAAATGCTTCCAAACATCACTTCGTCTTGGGGGCATTTTCCTTTTTTTCGCTTGAATAAAACCTTGGACAATATTGCAATTAATCAAAAGGGCTTTCACGATACAATTAAACCGACAAGTAAAGGAAAATAACCGATTAATATTAATTCTTCGATTAATCGTGCCATCACTAGAAAGGAGTACATTTGTATTTTCGATAGAAAAAAAGCAGTAGATGACATAAAAAAGGAGTACAATTTTTTTTTAAATTTTTTGTGCAGTTTATTGTTACAAATTAACATTAATTATTTCCAAATAAAGAAAGATATCTTAGAAATCATTTTCAAAGCAACAATAAATGTGAAAAATAAATAACTATATATGAATGTTGGCTTTCCAATAGGGACGATTGTTAAAGAGATGTTGATCGAAGGGGGAGTGGACGTGGCACCTTTTCTGACCTTTTTGGAGAGGGCATGAACCGCCATTGACAAAAATGTTATTCTCGACCACCTAGGGCCCCTGCGGGACCCCTTAGAAAAATTGCCAAAAGTCACAATTTTCACTTGCGTCCACAGTATTTTTGCGTAGAATTCGGTTCTCAATGACCGCCCTTATAGGAGAGTTTCCCCAACTAAAAAACTAAAAAAGAATTCCAGACTCTTCCTGAATGTATGACAATTTTTTTAATTTAAGCCTTATAATTCATTTAATATTTTTCTGATTTTTATACCCGAGCGCCCTGCCACTAAGGCTATGTTTACACCTTTTCACTATCACACTTAACTTTGCTTACTAAGTAGTGTTTGCCACAATATGAATGACAAAGTATAGCGCGCAAAATAATAACTGTCGCACAGGTTTTTTGAAAAATAAAAGGGTTCTTTATAGATTTTGTGTTTTTTTGTTAACTTTGTAAAAATTTTACTTTAATTTTATTAATTGGTTTTAAAATTTTATTCCTGATTCGCATTTGGCAGCTTTGGGAGATAAGTACATGCGGCACGAACGTCTTTTTCAGGTGTATTTTTTCTTAGATTTTGTATAAAAATAAAAAAAAACTGTATGGGGTTGGTCGAATGAATGCCCTCCTAGTCACCACTTTCGAGTCTTTTCGATTGCTGAGTATGAGGCCTTNACTGTATGGGGTTGGTCGAATGAATGCCCTCCTAGTCACCACTTTCGAGTTTTTTCGATTGCTGAGTATGAGGCCTTATGTTGGACAAAAGACGGAGTATAAAGGACCCAAATGGGAGAAATTAACATATGGTTACAGAAAATATGCAATAAAGTAACCGACGAAGACTTGCGCTTTTCTCCCAAAGTGTTTACCGCCGGTAAACCCAAATGAAGGTTAAAATTTAAAAACGAATTAATAAAATTGAAGTAAAATCTGTGGATGATTAACAATAAACAACTTTTTCGCAAAATCTATAAAGGCCCCTTTTATTTAAAAAAAAAAACTGTGCAACAGATATAATTTTACACCCTGTATATGATAAAATATTACTAGCTGGAAAAAGGAGTACAAAAGTACAAAAGCTAATAAAGAAGTACATTTCCAGATATTTTTTTTGGGAGTACAAGGNGTACAAAGCTAATAAAGAAGTACATTTCCAGATATTTTTTTTGGGAGTACAAGGGAGTACATTGCAATAAAAAGGATTACGTTTACTTCCAAAAGCAGTACGTCTGGCAATCTTATGTGTGTAGTCGTAGGTGAATCAAAACGTACACAAATGACTCGTGAGTCAGACGCACCGTGTATGCCGCCTCCCAGCAAAAAACACGATTACCACAGAAACGAAAGTGGAAACGAGCTAGGCGATAGAAATCGCTTACCCTTTCGCTTCAAGAAGGCCTTGTTTTGGGCATGTCATTGGTGGTAAGCCCTTACCCGCAGCATTACCTTCAAACGAAGGGAGATCGCATGGATAAACAGAATCCTGAGAAGCGAACAAAGAATGCCTTACAGAGAAACTAATGTAGAACGCCTAGATAAGTACATACTTATTTACATAAAATTTATATCAAAAAATATCTTAAAAGATTAAAAATAATTAAAGTTTCTATAAATCAAATTAGTAAAATTGTACTTCCTCACTCTTGTACTTCACTTCATTGACTGACTTCAACTTCGCTGCAAATTGAACAAAGCGAAACATGATTTTTATGCGAGACAAATTTCCACAGAAAGTAACGGTATAAATCAAATTAGTAAAATTGTACTTCCTCACTCTTGTACTTCACTTCATTGACTGACTTCAACTTCGCTGCAAATTGAACAAAGCGAAACATGATTTTTATGCGAGACAAATTTCCACAGAAAGTAACGGTATAAATCAAATTAGTAAAATTGTACTTCCTCACTCATGTACTTCACTTCATTGACTGCCTTCAACTTCGCTGCGAATTGAACAAAGCAAAACATGAGTTTTATGCGAGACAAATTTCCACAGAAAGTAACGGTAGAAAAAGAATTTTTGGATATTCATTCTATTTTCCCAGCTAACTACGATGCAGCATTCTACTTTGCATTCCCCGAAATGAAGCAAAGATGCGAAAAATATATATTGTAGCACATTCTACTTTTCATTCCCTGAAATGAAGCAAAGAAGCGAGACAAATAAAATATTGTAGGACATTCTACTTTGCATTCCCCGAAATGAATCAAAGAAGCGAATTAAAAAAAAATATTATAGAACATTCTACTTTGCATTCCCCGAAATAAAACAAAGAAGCGAAATAAATAAAATAATGTAGGACATTCTACTTTGCATTCCCCGAAGTGAATCAAAGAAGCGAATTAAAAAAAAAATATTGTAGGACATTCTACTTTGAATTACCGGCAATGCCTAAAAGAAGCGAAAAAATCGAAGGCACTATAACGCTATGCCTTCTAGAACACGTTACCAGTAAAAGCGATTATCGATTTTTTGCTGGGCTATTACTAAAACCTCTCCCGTTTCGACATTCATAATGAAATATTTAAATTTCTAAACAGGTGGAATTTTTTTTCAAAAGAAACATTACTTAACCCTCTCTCGTTCTCGAAAAAGCACCAAATTTTTATCGGAGTATTTAATGGACTTTATATGCATAATTTTATTTTGTAGGGATTCTGATTTAAATGAATAAAAATCTATGTTTCTTACTCGGCGGTAGAATTTCTTCTATTTTTTATAGATTCAAATATTTTCGTCCAAGCGACGATAACATTCTTGTTCTTATTTTCTAATTTGCAGCTGTATCCAGCGTTGCCGCTCGCTTAGATTCAAGAAAGATTTATAAATTTTTTTTATATTTAACAATTTTTTTTAATGAGCTTGAGGCCACCACACCACATTTCCTCATCAGACTTCTTCCGAAATAGCTATCACTTCTACCATTTTTTCACATTATTGTTGCTTTTCCACAACTGGTTTTTCATTAAAAACGGCCTCAATTTCATTAAACAAATTTTTTTTAATATGTTAAATTTTTCTTCGGTTTGCATATTTTTTTCTACAATTCCTGTCAAACGAAAGCAAAAACAAAAAAGGAAGTTTCATGAACTACGTAGTAGTTTAAATCTGCACTGCAGTCTCTTATGATCTCGTGAACTAAAGGAACATAAAGAACTTCTCCCTCCGACTGCTTGACACCTGAAACATAACGAAATTTGATTTCCCTTTTTAATGTGCCCTCAATTAAGGAAGTGGGAAAAATTTTTTGTGTAAAAAATTTGTTGGCAAACATATGTTCGCTTACGATTGTCATTGTGCCATGATTTTGTTTCCATTTTTGTAAAGTTGCTAAAATATTTACGATTGCTATTAATTTGGTTAGGTTCTTTTTTAGATTTACAGACTTGGTGTCTTCAAAATAAAAAAGCACCAAAAAACGCACCAAGCAACGAATTGAAAAATTTTTGCGTTTTGAATAAAGAATAGCACTAAATTTAGTGCGAAAAGCACCAAGTTGGCAACAGTGATTAAAACATTTCGTTCAACCTTTTGAGTAAGAGCTTGAATTTCTTAAAAGATGGCAACCCTCTTCTAAAATATTTAGAAATAAGTTTGCCATAAACCTCTCTCATTAGGTACCCATACTAAAATATTTCAGTTAAATTCTTAATTACTTTGAGATTAAGTTTATGAAAAGGTGGCAACCCTCTTCAAAATTATTTTTGTAATTAATCGTTTTTGAAACTCTATTGTTTGACACCCACATTATTGAAATATTTTATCTTAATAAATAGTTGATTTCAACTTTTGAAAAAAGAGGCAACCACCTTCAAAAAAACCATGTACGGTTATCTCGGTCATGGGCTATAAATATGGTCACCATCCGTCCTATATTATACGAGATCTTATCTTTTTTCGTCAATTGTCTTGGTAATTTATTTATTTCATACGGGACGCCAAAAGTTCTGTATTCCTTTTAATGTCTCGTAATTGTCCCGTATTCGGTATTTTGGAGCCGTAGCAGCTCATAAAAATGACATGCCTCTGAACCATGTTATAGTTTTTATACCCGATCGCAGACGAAAAATAAGAATACATATTATACATTTTTGGAAAATGGGCTTAGCCACGCCACTTATGATTACATGTGTATATCTTGGTAACCGCTTGACCAATTTCTCCCAAATTTGGTACAGTTATTACCAGGGAATGGATTTTATGGAAATTACCTTTTTTCCTGCTAAAGAGAATATCCACAACTTAGCTTTCCCTGATTCCATATATACACATTTGATGTTGCCTTTTTTAAGATATTTGCCTTTTTTAAGATATTTGCCTTTTTTGCCTTTTCTGCCTTTAAAAAAGTGATTATAGCATTTACAGTTTTTTTTAAGATTAAAAAATATACACATGCCCATGCGGCTTATAGAAGCGCAGGGACCTCTTGCCAAATTGGTGTTGGAAAAATTCAAAGCCGTTTTCTCAGCTAACGAAGGCTTGGAGACAATAAGGGGTGTGGATAAAATTGTAAAAGGCGAGGAAAACGCCCTTATTCCTGATAATATGAACGTTTCAAACGTTCCATATTTAAATTGGGCGCCGCTTGTATCAACTTACGTCGAGCACACATTTAGTACATTCAAGGCTTTTCTTCGCGAAAATCAAATGAAAATGCTGCCAGAAAACTTCAAAATGCTTCTTGTGGTTCAATGTTACTACAACTATACAGATTAAAGTTTTATGAGTTAGAAACTAGAAAGGATAAAAAAGTCAAAGATTCAAAGTACAAATTTTTCATATAATGAATATAGTTCATAGTTTTTCTCTTTTTACTTGTAATATAAACATTTCTAAAATAAATGTATTTTTTTATTGTTCTTTTCTGTCTTTTTTTAGTGCCCTATTTTGCTTTTTTAGCAATACCTAGTGCCTCTTCCTGCCTTTTTCGCTATTTTGTTTTGTCTTTTTTTGCCTTTTCCTGCCTTTTTTACTATTTTATTCTGCCTTTTCCAGCCTATTTCGTTATTTTATTTTGCCTTTTTTATAGGTTTTTAGGTCCTAAAAATCCGTTCCCTGGTTATTAGCCTTGGTACAACATACGAAATGGCTGAAAATTTTTAAAATCGGACAATAACCACGACCACATCCCATATAACGGTAATTTCGAGAAATACGAAATCTTCGATAAATCAGTATACTAAAGCTAATCTATTCAAAATTGATGCTTGCAATAAGTCTTAACACGAAATACGTTTGTGATAAAATTTTGGAAAATGGCCGCATGTCGTCATTCTGCAAAACCGCGTAACTGACATTTGCTGCCAAAAATTGGATTTGCTTACACAAGCTCTTGGCTCAATCCTTAACCATTCGTTCTGATATATACTAGCCAGATATGCGATTGCTTTATATAAAGAGAACAATTTTGAAATATGAGTGTTTTTACTCTAGAAAGTAATTTATGCAACCTCACATACGCGGTTTTCCTTTATCTTGATACGCGGTTTTGCATTTTTTTGATACGAGGTTTTGTACTTTAAACGACGATATGTACCACGGTAACCGCTGTACCAAACTCGGTACGGTTGTTGTGCTTGGTACATAAAAGCAAAAGGTTGAACATTATGGAAATCGATCTAAAATTACGGCCCCTTTTCATATAACGGTAAATTTCGAAAATGCTTTTAACTTCGATATTTCGAAATTTAAGGACGCTAATTTACTCAAAGTTGATACTAACAACAATCCTTTGAAAAGAAATTACATTATTTGGAGTTCTGGAAAATGAGCGTGATACCGCTCACATATGACTATATAAGTTTATCTCAATATGTCTAACTGAACGTTATATCGAAGTTGTTTAAAACAGGTATAAAACCACCCTTGCTTACCATGTAGCCGCAGTTTTCGCAAAGGTGAAAAACATATGTGTATGAATTTAATACTTGCGCCGGGTATTTAATGTTCGGCTCCGGCCGAACTTAGAGTTCGAAAACGCCCTATCTCAAAAACTTTTCAAGATCGCTCTACTCCAGAATTTTACTGAAGAACACACTATTTCAGAATTTTGTTGAAAAGAACTCTATCTCAGAATTTGGGTGAAGAACGCCCTATCTCAGAATTCGGTTCAAAAACGCCCTATCTTAGGTGAAAATACATAAAAAATGTGCTGAGATAGGGCGTTTTTGAATAGGCAGCTGAGATAGGGCGTTTTTGAATAGGTAGCTGAGATAGGGCGTTCTTCAACCGAATTCTGAGATAGGGCGTTCTTCAGCCAAATTCTGAGATAGGGCTTTTTCAATCAAATTCTGATATAGGGCGTTCTTTAATAAAATTCTGAAGTAGGGCGTTCTTGAAAAGTTTTCTGATATAGGACCTTTTCGAACTGGCTGACGAGACAGGTCGATCTTCCACTCAGGTATCGATATGTAGATGTTTTTTTAAGTAATAATATTGCTTAGAAAATTTATGAGTACATAGTTATGAATCGAAATTAGGCGTTAATGATTATTGTTCAAATTTCTAAAACAAATTGCACAAGTATTTAGCTTGTCAAAGGTTTTTTCAACGCATATCACGTTGAATATTCTATATAGAGCCAAGCATATTGAACAGGTAGCAGCAGTAGAGCAGCTGATCTTAGAACAAGTAGCAGCTGACGCTGGGGAGACCGATAGACCCGCATATAAGAAACGCGATTCCTCGTGACAGTTTTTCAAGAGCTCAGCATGCTTAATGCAAGGAAAAGTCAGTGGATACTGCCCTGCACACATTGATAAGGTGGTTAGAGGAAGCCTTCACGCATTAGGCTTATGCAGTAGGGGCCTTCCTCGATATCAAGGGGGTCTACAACCATGTCACTCCAGTCAAGTCTATTCATAATCTAGGGGTTAAAACAAACCTAATAAGGCTTATCTGCAGCTTACTTCGTGACTGAACTGTCGCGGCGGAGTGGGGAGCGCCTCCACTCAGCGCAGAGTCAATAGGGGCACTCCGCAAGATGCTGTTCTCTCTCCCTTGCTTTTCTCTGCATTGCGGTTGTAAAGGATCTTCCAGAGGAACTGGCAACAGTGCGATGTCGGGTGATCGCCTATGTAGATGGTGTGGAACTTTTGGTTAAGGGACTATTTCTAGACACCCTTTTTTTATTTGGCTCAAGGTTATCTGAAACAGGTAACTAGGTGGGCGATCAACGGCAGCCTCACAGTAGATCACAGCAAGATGGAACTGGTCCTGTTTACCCGGAAGTACAAGATACCTGTTGTGGCCCTTCCCTCGATTGTGGCTCAAGTACTTAGGCTGGTGCTGGATAGGAAGCGGTCGTGGAAGCCTAATATTGAGGAAAGGGCAAGAAAGGCGTCGGTTTACTGGTACTGCTGTAGGGGTGATATCGGTAAAAGGTGAGGTGTTTTACCCAAAGTAATTTATTAGCTCTATGAAACCAGATTTAAGCCTATATTGTTTCACGAAGCCCTTGTCTGGTAGAGTTCACTAGAGAAGGATACACTAGCAAAACAACTGGAGCGTTTGTAGCGGATCGCCCTAATCAGAATTAGTGGAGCATTAGGAACCACACCTACACTGGCGTTTAACGTCATGGGGAATTGCGGCAGCACGAACTGCTACTAGGCTCAGGGAAACTGGGTGGTAACACTCTGGAGGTATGGAGGGCTTTAACTTCACCCTGAACACGTAGATGGCAGCGCCTCCGAAATGGCTCCGACAAGCTCCTTCTCTACCTATATCTCCTCCAGAGAGAACTGGGTAGGGCGTCGAAAAAGGGAGCGGTAAACTTCTTCACGGACGGATCAAAACTTGGAGGCAGGGTTGGTGGAGGTGTCGCGGAAAACTGCGTGGCTGATGTCCTGGCGTTGAAAAGGCACCCTTAAACCATATCCCCTGATGAGGAGCAACTAGGGACGCTTCTGTCCACCTTCGGTACACTCTAGGATGGTTGGGCCTAGTGTTAACTCAACGAGCGCTAGATTGCATACTCTACTAAATACCTAATAAAATGGAAAAAAGAAAGCGATACTCCTTTTGTGACATAAAAAGAAAAAGAAGACGTTCTCTGCTGAAGAAAATGTTTTTATAGGGTACTTTAAAATAGTTTTTGCTTAAAGGTTCCGAAAAACATGTTCCCTGTAAAGGTCTAGTGATGGGGGTTCTGGGGGTCATTGTGCGATTGGTATTTATGATCCATTTTGCATCGGCTGCAACTTTCTTTTAGATTGTCCAAGCTTCGCAAGGCTAAGATGGAAGCATTTTGGCTCGCACTTCTCAACTAACACTGCGCCCTCATGGATCGAAATCAGCCGCATTCGAATTTTGGTAATCGGATCACGGCGTTTCGCCGACTAAATTAAGGGTATCCGTTCAGTTTTTTCATGGTTTCGCAATGGACAATCTCTTAATTGTCCAAGGGTGTCCCTTGCCTAGGGCAACCACTTTAACCCAACCTAACCTGCACTTTTTGAGATATGAAATAGTTGGTCACATTGGCTATACGTTTGCCAAATTTCATTGAAAAACGTCCAGCCGTTTTACCGTGAAAAGGCTAGAAACAAACACACTCACTCACTCACAAACTTTCATATTTGTAATATTAGTAGGCATGGGCGTAGCCAGAACGATATTTAGAGGGGCTCCTATACAATTTTTTTTTTTTCAAAACCAATAATTATTACTAAAAACTCGTTTATTATAACTTAAAATTATTGTAACCAACAGAGATATGTTGTAGAAAAACATAAATAGAAGTTCACAAAAGTTGATATAAAACTATTCGTCGATTTAAATAATTAACTTATTGCTGCACATGGTCAATTCTACAGAAAAGTAAAGTAGCCCGATTTTTTCTTTCTTTCGAATATTGCTCATATTGGTGATTAGAGATAGGTAACGTACGTGTAACGTGGCCAGTGTTTTGTGTAACGTTACCAGTATGAGCAAAAAGTGTCAAAAACCTAAATTTTAGAATAATTGAGCATGCATATGTTCTCCTGCATTCATTTCGGATAATATACTGAGAAGCTACCAATATTCGTTCACCCAGTTCGCAGAAATTTCAAACCTTCAATTAACGAGACCCATCATTCAGCTTCCAAATAGTGTAACGTGGCCAGTGCACATTGCGACTCTGATATCTTGGATACCAAAGGAATTATTAAATTTTTTTGTTAACAAAAACATAGATTTGACCGCGCCTAATCATATAATCTAAAACACCCAGGTGGTTTTCTCTTATTTAATGGACAATTGGTTCATATTGTAAAAAAATTCGTACGAATGTAACGTTACCAGTCAAATAATCGACCACTTTTTTCCGACGAGGACACATCGAAAGCCTAACCCCTTCAGTGTGAGACTTTGACCCAAACTAAACCTCCTACCGTCATGTACCGTTCTTCTTCAGGTACCACAGTCAAGGATTTCGTCGGGATAAAATATGCATACTTAGAATTTTGAATACCCGCCTAAATCTAGACTTAAGGTCTAAAAACTTGTTTTTCATAGGTTGAGCCTTATAATTAGGGAAGACAAAAATATGCACTAAAACACTTAATTACATGATCATTAGAACGACTCCAAAATATTAAAAATATGCTTGATACATTTCTCAGAAATGTATATAACGAACATTTCATTTGATTAACGCATAAAAACTTTTTGTACATACATACATACAAAATGTATTTAATAAAGTGTGATTGAATTTGACATTGCTCTCAGAAGAACCAATGTCAAATGGAATTTTTTTTTATGAATTTTGAATCGTTTGTTTATATTTTTTGGCATAATAGTACATTAAAAGTGAGTTGTCAATCGCCATGATTAATAATTAAAGGTTTTCATTCCAAAATTCTAATGAATTTTTATCTGTTCTCTCTCAAAGAGAGATATGTAAGCAAAAGTACGCGAACGCAAAACCAGCAAAAACTTGCAAGTTTTTAGTACAGCTGATCGAAAGTTTGTTTACATGCAAAAGCATAAAATAGAAAACATGAAAAGAATATGAATTAAAAGATTTCCTAAAGCAATTTGCTAATCAAACATGCGTAAATGAGTATTTTTTCTTCCGATACATTTGCAGTTCTGATAAGTTATTACAAACTTAAAAATCATAATAATAAATCTACATCTAAATCTAAAATAAATTTCCATAATTTCATAAATTGAAAAGATATGACTTTGATCAACTGTTTTTCTTACTGGCAAATGGCTGCAGGCAAAAATTTTTCCAACCAGCAGCTTTTCATCAGAATTAAGTGTCAATTTGGTCTCTCAATTTCTCCTACTTTGCTGGACTTACTTTACTGAAATACGCGAATAAACCTATTATTGAATCATGGTCAATCACACCTTGTTTGATACACCTTGCATACATATATGTATGTATTGAAAATGAATACTCTACGTTACAAGACTTTGTTGGACGGAATTGAAGTGTTTCTTCACACACATTTTTTTTGTTGCAGTTCAGAACACACCTGGGCTGGATTCTGTAGCTGTGAAAAAATTTAGAGTACACCGAGTGCAAAACTCACAACCAAAAATTCACCGAATAAAATTCAGTGAGTTTTTCGGAAGATAAGTGTATAAAATTTTGACACACTTGCTGGATCGCGAGATGAAGAGTGCACACAATTTTCAGTGTACACTTGAAAACTCACAGTTACAGAATCTAGCCCTGAAAACTGTTAAACAACTTTCGCCAAAAACGAAAAATTTTGATTGAATTTTGCAACCACCAAAACCGGTGTTGCGCAAAACTTCACTATTGAAAAACAACAGTCGAAATATTTTACGAGTATATTAAAATTATTTACTAGAAAATAACGGGACTTTCCATTGTTTGTCAGCTTTTTCTTTTTGTCAATTAAACAAACCTCGTCAGCAACCCTGGCAATTTTCGCAAAGGTATTGCCAGATGAATTATGCGGCAATTAATTAACTTATTACCAAAATAATCTTTTTTATTCATTTTTATGCTATTTCGACAAAATAAGCATTTCGTGTCATAATATGCATTTGCATATTTTTGTCATCCCTACTTATAATTGTTCGTAACTTAATTTCTGTTTATTCGATCAAAAATATTTACAGTGCGTACACGGTAACCTCAACTCTCAATACGTACAATTCCGTGATTAATGCCAGTCTTTAAAACAAAAGATTGTAACCTTTATAAGTGCAACATCAAAACAATTTAACCTCAATACCTACAACTTTCTTTGTATATGCATGCCACACACACAAACTTTGAATTGCTTGCCTTTCTGTGACTTACCAGTATTCTGGAAAAATTAAAAAGTGGTGTTTTAGTTAAAGTGATGTGGGATGAGTTTAAAATTAAAAATTAAAAATTATTAGAATTAGTCAAAATAAAAGCAAAAGTAAAGATAAAAAATATACAAGCCGGACGTGGGAAACGGCAAACTTTAAAACAGTGCGAGTACCCAAAAACTATCTACACAAATGGTTTTGTTTTGAGAGAAAGTGCAATGTTAATTAAAAATAACCAACTGAATCTTTTGCCAGACAAGACATACATTTTTGATGGCTCTGGGCAATTCCTCGCTTGGGCAAATGCATCTGGGATGCACAAAATTATTCTTCTTCTTATTTAACGCTATAACGGCCTAAGAGATTTTGGTCGAGTCCAAAGTAGTGCGTCAGTCGTTTCTCTTCTATGCCAACTGCCGCCTATTGTAAATGCCAAGTCCAAGTCCAAGCTCCAAGTCCTTCTCCTCCCGCGTTAAATATTCTCAGAGCTGGAGCGCTTCTGTCCATTCGTTCGACATGACCAAGCCAGCGTAGCCATTGTATTTTGATTCGCAGCACTATATCCATGCCGTTGCAAACCTCATGGAGCTCACGTTCCATCGTCTACGGTACTTGCCGTGGCCAATTACTAACGGCCCATAAATCTTTCGCAGAATCTTTCTATCGAAAACTCCAAGAGCCGTCTCATCAGAAGCTTTCATTGTCATTGACGCCTATGCTCTAACTATTTGTGAAATGACAGGAATACTTCGTTTTGTGCTCGTTCACCATCAGACGCACACGCTTTGCTTTTATTTCTAATTCCGTGAAGGCAGAACAGACGTAGCCCTTATTTCTACAAAAAATGTCGATATCGTCGGCATACGCCAGCAATTGTACTTTCTTGTAAAGCATTGTGTCTGAGCGGTGCAGTTCTGAGACTCTTATTATCTTCTCCAACATCAGATTAAAGATAGCACACGAAAGAAAGTCATCTTGTCTGAAACCTTGTTTGGTATCAAAAGCTAGGCGAGATGTTTCCCAATTCTGGCGTAGCTGGTTATAGTGATCAACGTCATTTTACACAGCCGTATTAGTTTCGCGTGGATACGAAATTCAGACATCATGAAATAAAGACACTTATTCTCGTGCTGTCGAAAGCGGCTTTGGAATCGACAAATATAAGATATTCTCTTTTCTTTTCCAAGTTTTGGCGCGCTGCGAATAGAGGGTTGGGCAGATCTGAAGCCACACTGGTAAGACGCAATCAGTTCGTTGATGGTGGGCTTCCGTCTTTTACACAACATGCTCTATGAAATAGTTCGCGCGCATGGCGGGGTCGCCTTTCTTTTGGATTGGACAGAGCATACTTGAATTCCAATTATCGGGCATTCACCTTATCAGCTCCTCATCCTTACTTGGATAGCTCGGCTGGCAGACCGTCAGATCCAGCAACTTTGTTATTTTTCATCGGCATAGTCGCTATTCGTACCTCGTCATAGTCAGCCTCTGGGACATCGACTCCATCGTCATGGACTGGGGGTTCGGATTCGTCTCCTCCACTACTTTCAGTGCTGCTGCCATTCAAAAGGGTCGAAAAGTGTTCCTTCCATAATTTAAGTACATTCTGGACATCGGCCACTAGGACCCCATGGTTGTTTCTACACGGGTCTTGAAACCTTCCGTAAGTCGCCTAACACTCTGTTAAACATTTCGGGTGTTTTCCCTGTCGGCCAGCATTTCAAGCTCTTTTCACACACGTATATCGACTTCCTCTTTTTATTGCAGCAAATACGTCTAGCTTCCCTCTTCAATTCCCTATAACGGTTCCACATGGCTCGCGTAGCACCCGATTGCAGCGTGGCCCTGTAGGTGGCATCTCTTTTTCAGCAGCTTCCTGACACTCCTCATTGTACCAATTATTCTATCGGGCTGGCTGAAATCTGACTACTTCTTCGACGGCGGTACTTAATGAGCGAGAAATGTGGTTCAACTGCTCGCGTATGTCGGTTTGTTGAAGAGTGTTCTCTCACAGCAGGTGTGAGAGTCGAGTGGTGAATAAATTGGCCGTTTGTTGTGATTGCAGCTTTACGACGTTGAGCTTTTTCCTTGCATTGTTGTACATTTCTTCCTGCACGAATGCGGGTGAGTATCTTGGCTGCAACAAGATAGTGATGCGAGTTAATGTTTGGTCCTCGGAGTGTACGTATGTATATCTAAAACACTGGAAGCGTGTCTTCCTTCTATCACAACATGCTCGCTTTGGTTCTCGTTTTTCGATGTGGAGACAGCCATGTAGCTTGATGGATTTTTTTATGCTAGAACCCAGTACTACATACTACCATTTTTCGAGCCCCGACGAAGTGGTTAGCCGCAGCCTATTATCGGACGCTTGGACATGGATTATGAATTTTCCGATAGTGGCAAAAAAGATCTCTTCCTTGCCCACCCTGGTATTGAAGTCGCCGAGCACGATTTTTATATAGTTACGGGCAACGCTCGTATGCTATCTCCAAGCGCTCATAAAAGATATCTTTGGATGTCCGTCCTTCTCTTCCATAGGGGTATCGAAACACTAGAGTGTACGTCAGTACTCGGCGACGGAGTCTCTCTTCCACTACAAATCCAATACCGAATTTGCGCTGCTTTACGTGGCAACTGTAGTAGACATCGCAAGGCTCCACGCCTTGCCCCGTCCACCGCATTAGATGGATGGCGGTGATGTCAGCGTTTTTTTTTTCAAGGACATAAACCAGCCGGGCAGAGGCACCATCTCGATTAAGGGTCCGGATATTCCAGGTGCATGCCCTCAAATTATAGTCTTTCTCACTTTAGCTCGCTGCCAAACGGGTGTTTAGTCGCTACTTAGAGGATACGTGGATATAAATATCCGGACATAGTGAGCTGCGATTTCAACCGTAAAAACACGAATCATTTCTGGCAGCTTAACTTAACGCAACTTACAACTTAGAGAATCAAAATGAAACAGATTTGGCGATTTCGCGCTAATTTGGCGATTTTTCTGGATATTTGCGCGTAAAAATTTAGGAAATCGCCATTGGCGATCTTTGGCGATTTTTTCCCTTCAAATAAATTTTTTCCAGTTTGAAAAATATACAAAACTTAGTTTTCCACGATAATTTTACAGAAGAGGCTAATGAACTGCACGATAAACTTGAGTTAAGAAGTATATTAAAAGACTGTCGAAAATGTTTAATCACCCTTATCCAAGAACTTTTGAAACGATTACCTAGTCAATTAAATACTTTTAAAAAAGCTTTGATTTTGTCACCAGAAAAGTGTGTGAATCACAAGAGGGCGAGTTTCAGGGACCTGCCAATTCACTGTTTGAAAAACAGTTTAAATCTTTTAACTTTCCCATGGAATAACTTTTCTCAGNGAAATCGCTTTTTTATTATTCACATCGTTTAGAAAACAGGTATAAACACATCACTCATTTGACGCGAANAAATCCGACTCTGAAAAATTTTGGATAATTGCTTACGGAGTGAAAACCGCAACAGGCAATAAAATGTTTGGAAATATAAGTATTGTCCTTGCCGTACTCAAATGCTTTGTTGAGCGCGTTTTTTCCGTAATGAATTCAACAAAGACTAAGGGCCTTATTCTGTATCACGAACCATAGGCAAAACGAACGATTCGTCTGCAGACGACAACCTCTCAGATTGCGATTTTAAACTCTATCGGTCGTCTTCGTCTTGCTTTTCATACATTACGTTGCAATGGTCTCGTTTGCGTTTAAGCCGGCTAAAATGATGCCGCCGGACTAATTTTTGAAGCATTCCTCTGCAGACGAATCGTTCGTGTTGCCTATCGTTCGTGATACAGAATGAGGCTGTAAGACTCGAAATAGGATGCGGTTGGAAAGCCTTAATTCAATAGTTCGAATAAACTGTTATATGAACGCTCATAGTTTCTGCTGCAAAGCGTTTCCAATATCAAAAAGTATGTTATGAAGGTTGAATAGCTCAATATGTGACAACAACAGAAATGTTAATGATTCAGACACTATAGGTGATTTGGAAGAAATTGTGGAAATAGCTGATCTCGCCTTATTATAGGTTTTTATTTAATTTTTAATGCCGACCTCCTAAAAGCGGATTGTGCGATTAATCAATTAATATGAGTTATAATAAATTTAATAATTGCGCAGTCCTATTGCAAAAAGTGTTGAAACAAATATTTTTAAAAGTATGCGTATTTTTAAAGAAAAGTGTTTGTACATCACTATTATATATATAAGTGATTTGTGTTATTTATTATTACCCTCTGAAGGTGTTATATTCGTTTTTGGTATTAAAAACTATTACCTTGTTTATACCGACACATAAAGCGCTTTGACCAGTTCGCTGTGATTCAAAACGGAAGCATAAACCAACTTTCAATACGCTCAGAAATTCAAAAGTGTGTTGACTCGAATTTGTTTTGAAATCGCTTTTTTATTATTCACATCGTTTAGAAAACAGGTATAAACACATCACTCATTTGACGCGAAGTGAAAAAAGGCTGGTTTTCTTTACACAGCCCGTTTTAAATTTGAATTATTATTATAATAAATTTGAATTGTTGTTCGCTTCCATTTCGGTTAACCGCGCAAATTAATTATTTAAGAAATATCGAATAAAAATAACAAAATTTTGTTTACTTTTCACTACGGTTTCTGCGAGTGCGCTGTAACGACACAGGTATAAATGCTTGAAAGAAACATGTGTTGAGTCAAATCAGTTTTTTGTTAATACGGTTCTTTCATTGGTATAAACGAGGTATATAATAAAAGATCTCATTTTTAAAATAAAAGATTTGTTAAATCAAAATCATGAAATTTATAAAAAAAAATGGCGATTTTTTTAGAAATTGCGCTTTTTTGTTTAAACAACACCCTGATTATATGCAACATACATTTAAGAGAATTTTTAAGTGAGAGCCTGTAAGTTACGTTAAGCTGCCATAATAAGCCCAAAAGCTTTGCAGTACTGGGAAATGTATAGAACATAGTGGTCAAAGGCGAATACCTGTTGTATTTTTTAAATACATAGCTCTACATACCTGTATAGTAAACCAAATAGCCGGACAAGACGTTATTCCAAATAAAAAAGTATAAAATTGTCCGTATACTCTGTAATATTCCTCCGCAATTTTGTAAGATAAACTAACAATTTATACATCGTTGCAATCGCTGAAATATGCAGATTATTTGCTGGTATACTAGCTTATGCAAAATGTATTAATTTTTTATTTTGTCACACCGTGTAATAAAAAAAAATTTCATTAGGGGCCTTTAACGTATCTATTTTAAAGTATAATTTAATCATTTGTTAAACTTAACAACAGGAAACCCTGTGTAAGTTTTGTTTAGTAAAGATTAACTAATGGTTTACCTTTAATTCTAAATAGGTATGTTTACGGGCCTTATTATGCTATTTTTATTCTAGAAATTTATGTGGGCTATCTGTTTTCTGTCGTATCTGTAATTACTTAAGAAGTATGTAAACGTTTTGGCTGTTCACCAAACCGGTCTATAGTTTTATCAATAATTTCAGATTGGTTCTTTGATACAAACTTTCGATTGCACATAGAAGACACAATCCTAAAGACAAAGTAATATACAATTGAACTATAAATTCTATAAGTCTACCGTTCAATCCATTTTCCCTCATTGTCGACTGCAGCCAGGTTTTTAGCCTTCTTAAATGGTAGTGTTTTGAAGTTAGCGAGAATAATTTGAAACAGAACCGGATGATCCACATATCCACTTTTTAAATCAATTTACTTATTATTTTGTTAGCATTAACTCGAATAACCCCAGCATGACCATATTGTTACACAAGCAGTAAGCGTTGTATTTTTCGAAAAAAATAACCGCAAACTGAACAAAATATTTTTCACTAGTATTTCTCATTTAATAACACATCATCGAAGATAACTACGTTTTTAATTTTTCATAAAGTGTCTATCTGGTCCTTATCCCAATAAGAGGCAAGCTTAAAAAAAAATTTCGAAATCCGAGCCAAAAAAGTTCTGGGCATATACGACTATCATCAGCAAACAGCTGCCACGGATATCTTGCAAGCTTCCATCGAGTGCCTNTAAAATTCCGAAATCCGAGCCAAAAAAGTTCTGGGCATATACGACTACTCCCATCAGCAAACAGCTGCCACGGATATCTTGCAAGCTTCCATCGAGTGCCTCGACTGCGTGCTTGTGTAAAACCGTACATTCGTCCCAATTTTTAATTAATCGCAACAGCCGCCACGGATATCTTGCAAGCTTCCTCGACTGCGTGTTGCAAGTTGGTGTATCCTGACTCGTAAGGTTCAGAGGGAGTTTAAATACCGAGTGTGCAGTTCTTCCTCCGCTGAGCAGGGAAGCTGCTATCCCTGAGGAGGTCACCGCTAGTTGAAGATGTTTATTCTTGTACAACGATGCCAGTAGCAAATTCAACAGAAATGACTTGCCAGTTCCCCCGGTGCATCAAAGAAATAATGGCCCCTTCTTAGCCCTCCACGCATCTCACAATTTTATGGAATACTTGCCATTATTCGGGTAATATTTTAGGTTCTGTTTCGGTGACTTGAGCCGCCAAGTTCGTGGGACTATAATTCAACTCGCTAAACAACTCATTGCACAGTTCTCCAGTTGGTTGCGGAGTGGGCCGTAGGGACACGAATTTTGATACGTTACGATACCATATCGATACTTTTGGCATTCGATACCAATATTTTCTACTCGATAGTTTTAAAATGATATTTTTTGGAATCGAGTACCAGGATCCTAGTATCGTATCGAATGTTATAGACTCAAATTATTCAGTCTGCAGACACGTAAAGTCTTGCTTTCAAGTCTGCTCGTTCCAAGGCGAAGGAGGTGAGAAGAAAGGGGAAGAGTGCAGATACCTCCCATTTAAAGAACCACGAACTTGAATTCAATAAAAGTTGACGCGTCTAGAAGCAAATAGAAAACACAAAAGAGAATGTGAAAAAATTGCTTTCAAGACTTATCTGATTATCAACTCTTCCCGACAAAAATTGGGCTTTAAAGAACAGACATTTTTTACTATCGTTAGGATTGCATATGGCGGGATTTGAACACGCGGTATCGGTGTTTTAAGTCAACACCTCAATCTCTACGTGTAAAAATAATAGATTGGCGCTTACAAAATATGTTAGCGTTTGGCCGAGGTTCTCCTCCGATTTGTTGCGTGCGCCTTGATGTTGTACCACAAAAGGGCGCAAAGAAGCTGTTTTTCATGGCAGAAATACGCTCGAAGGTTTCTAATCACTTTTTCAGATATTTCTTTTTTTTTGGATTTTGGTATCGATATTTGCGATATCGAGTCTTTTTATTCTGATATTAATAGGTACCCGATATTTTTCCAGCGATACTTTAAATGAGTACCATATCAATACTTTCGGTTCGATATCCTGTCCCTAGTGGGCCGCCAAATACGCGGTGCTATAATTCAACTCCCTGAATAACTCATTGCACAGTTCTCTCGTTGGTTGCGGAGTGTGTATGCCGGAACCGCACACACGTTTTCCCATCATTGAGAAAATTTTATCATCAAATCGTTTTAGAGCTTCGTCGTCATGTGCTGTTTCTTGAAACGTGTGAGCGATGTCTTAAAAATGAGGTTTTATACTTTTCCCATAGTTGAAAGGGGTTTGAAAGCCCGCAAGGCTTACTAAAATCTTCTTTGTTTGATACCTATATTTAAATATTTCATTTAACTTGTTAATTAAAATAATTATAAATTTCTAAACGGGAAGCAACTCCCTTCAAAGAAGTTTTCGAAAGAAAGCTTTCTTAACCGTCTCTCGTTTGATACTCATATTCAAGGGTTGAATTGCTTAAGTAATTAGTGATGTGCGAGTCGATACTTTCAATTATTGATCGATACTCGGTAAAAGTACCCAATACTTTCGATACTCAGTACCGAAATGTTTAGATTTCTAATAAGACCACACAAAAGCCAAATCTTATATATAAAAATAAGTGCACGTTTTTGGTGTGACCTCATAACATGAGAACGGCTTCACCGAATTCAACCAAACTTATGCGGCATATTCGGGCTATCACGCAGATGGTTTACGTGAACTTTGCTTGAATTCGGAAAGGGGGGCGTGGCGCCTCTATTTTATATATAAAAATTAGTTAGTTAGCTTATAACTTGAGAACGGCTTCACCGAATTCAACCAAACTTATGCGGCATATTCGGGCTATCACGCAGATGGTTTACGTGAACTTTGCTTGAATTCGGAAAGGGGGGCGTGGCGCCTCTATTTTATATATAAAAATTAGTTAGTTAGCTTATAACTTGAGAACGGCTTCACCGAATTCAACGAATTTTATAAAGCTTATTCGGGCCATCATGCAGATATTTCATGTGGAGTTTGCCCAAATTTGGAAAAGGGGCGTGGCATATGTATCTCTTATGTATAAAAATAAGTACACGTTTTTGGTGTGAGCTTATAACTTGAGAACGGCTTCACCGAATTCAACCAAATTTTTACGGCATATTCAGGCTATCATGCAGATGGTTTATGTGAAGTTTGCCCGAATTCGTAAAAGGGGGTGTGGCACCTCCCATACTAACTAAAATTTGTATGTTGTATGTTTCTTGAAATATTTGTGGTAGAGTACTGGAAGTTGGTATAGAGGTATATCAAATAATTCCATACTCATGGAGAAAAATGGGCGGTATTGGAAAGGAGGGAGTGGCACCTCCCATCTGATATATAAAAAATAAGTACAAGATTTCAACCAAATTTATACGGCATAGTCGGGCTATTATGCAGATGGTTTGTATTAAGTTTCCCCGAATTCGGAAAAGGGGGCGTGGCACCACCCTTACTAACAAAAATTTTCATTTGGTATATCTCTTGAAATATTTGTAGTAGATTACTGGAAATTGGTATAGAGACATATGAAATAATTCCATACTCATGGAGAAAAATGTGCGGTATTGGGAAAGGGGGGCGTGGCACCTCCCATCTTAAATAAAAAAATAAGTGCACGAATTCCACCAAATTTAAACGGTATATTCGGACTATCATGCAGATGGGTTATGTGAAGTGGGCCCGAAGTCGGTCCAGCGGTTCATCATATATGACAGTTTATGTCTGTCACATGAACCACGTATATGGTACAACAGCACATACATGAAAAATCGAAAACATAGTGAAAAATTGTTGCTATAATGTGCTGTGTTTATTTTTTCTTCGGATAAATTAAGTCAAGTATAAACATGGCTGCAAGTTTTTCAATAGGGATTTTGTAGAGCCAATGGAATGAAAGTCACCACAACACAACATATCTGTCATTTCATCGTATTATCGAAAAGGTGGTGTACATTAATATTCGGTCTTTCTATTTTGGACTTTCGAGAATCAACACGTGTGTTTAATATAGTTCTTAATTCATATTTCATTTTATTTTTTTCGTCAATTTCAATATTTTTGCACAAATTTGTTGCAGCGTTTCGTACGAAAAGTTTGAGTACACTGGAAATTTTCCATGCAGGTATTTCTCCTCATTGATTTGAACAAAACCATTGTGGAAAATTGTGGCTGTGTTGTGTTCTTTGGCTTCGAATGAAGTTTTTTCAAGTGCTCTTTTACTGTCGATTGTGAATTTCATTTGATTATTTAAAAAAAAAGTGCGTTTACCATACGATTTATCGAATTCGTTCCTATGCATTGAGTTTTTCGTTCGCTATTGAATAAAATGCCACGATCCCGTCGTTCAAATATAGGCCGACGTACGCGTCTTGCGAACATGATGTTATCGTAAAGAAGATCGCAAAATGTTGAGGAGCACTCCCAACAAAAGGAAGTACGGCGTGCAGGATTTTTCATTAATTTTTCAATATTTGGTGTAGAGAAGCACACCGGGGTACCGCTAGTATACATATAAAAAAAAGAAGCTCAGGGGAGTCTCACGTATCATAATCCGAATGTAGTGACTATAGAGCTTTTAAAATTGTTAAAATCATAAATGTGTAGACATTTTCCAGAAAAGAGGCTTCTCTAAAACTTCTTCCAGATGTCTCCTTAAACCTTACTTGCACTTGTTCCAAAAATATACCAACCCGTATTTAAATAAAAGATTATGTACATTTACAATATATTTTATGTGTGTGCACATTTACATACCTATATTCAAGAAAGGTTTTTATACATAAATTTTTGTTTTAAATATATACTTGTTTGTATTATATATAAAGGTAATCATATTTAAGTACGTACACTTTTCCGTTAGTGTTTACAACAAACTAATAATAAATATTTTTGTTTAATAATATCAAATAACAATCAGCATTAGGTTTCTATGAATGTTCAAAGGAACTCTTTTGCAATCTCTCTTTTGCAAAGGAACTCTTTTGATTTGCGATCTAAAAGATTTTCATTTAAATATTGGCCAATTTCAGTCCATAAGGGGTTGCTCTTAAAATTTACTCTGATATCACTACTAGTGGCCTCATTGTTTGAAACTTTTTTTGTTCTCGATTAATCGGACGAGGCTATCTTTGCAGGCCTGAAAAGGTTTTTTGTCCGTAAAAGCATTTTTCTTGAACCTTGGATCTACGATGGCTGAAACTGATAAAATTATATTGTGCTCTGATGATCCGAGGCTTTCAACTGCTTAAACACGACTGACTTTTATTCAATTTAAGTATTCGTTACAAAGTAAAAAGAACAGGATAAAGAGAGTGAGAAAATGATACATTCATGCATATGTTACAGAGGTTTATTTTAATGTATGTAATTCAAAAATATATTACGAACTGTTCGCATCTCCAACTCCTCCTCTCGAAGTAGTGAGTTTAATTTAGCGCATTATGATTAGTAAGACCCAAGTTTGATGAACAAGATATATGCTTTGCTTGTGTAAGACCTTTGGTAAGCACATCTGCTGGCATTGACTCTGTTGGCATATACTGTAGTTTTATCATATTATTTTGCACGCAGTCTCGGGTGAAGTGATGGCCGACGTCAATATGTTTAGTTCGCGGTCGAAAATTGAGAGATGTTGCCAGCTTTTGTGCACTCTGGTTATCATTGTATAACTTCCATTCTGGCAATTTCGATTCATCTATCGGCTGCACGTTTGTGCCATCGACATAGCACCACAAATCATTTTTAATTAAAATTGCACGCATTTGCAATTTCCAATTGTCATAGTTCTCCGCGTTTAGCGGCTCTATACGCACAACACTATCCATTGTATTTAGAGTCACTATTTTTTCTTTGTTTTTAATATCACCGGAAAAACAATACCTTTACCGAATACTACTGCGTCGCGTTTTGTTACCCAAGCGCTGGGCCCATAACCTGATGATCCGAGGATTTCAACTGCTTAAACACGACTGACTTATATTCAATTTAAGTATTCGTTACAAAGTAAAAAGAACAGGATAAAGAGAGTGAGAAAATCATACATTCATGCATATGTTACAGAGGTGTATTTTAATACATGTAGTTCAAAAATATATTACGAACTGCTTCGCATCTCCAACATTCTCAAATCGAAGAAAGCGTTTACCTATGTTGGATATTAATTTTTCAGCAAATATACGGCCTGTATCGGTTTGTAACAGAATTAACTTGTTATTTAAAAACAATCGACCCTCGAATTAAAATCATTCCTTTTGACACAGTAACGTACTGTTCAGCGCTCATTTCCATTGTCAAATCTTAAAAAGGCTTTAATATTTGAGAAATCTCCGTCAAAACCTCCCACTAATTTGTGACTAAAATACTTATGGGGTTATCCGGTGTGTGGATAGTTGCCTCAAGAGGCTCCTGAACTTCAATCAACCTCTGAATAATATGGAATGTAGAATTCCATCGGGTTTGTACTTCCATATTAAGTTTTAACTGGGGTTTATTCAATGTGGTCTGTATTTCCCTTAATTTATTTGCAGCCAACATACTTCTGTGAAAATATTCTACAATTGAACGATATTTATCTCGCAAAACGTCAACGTTACTCTTCTTGAAGGAATCGCAGATAGTTAGGTGGAGCGTGTGGGCAAGACAAGGTATGCTGCGCCACCCGGTTAGCTGCGTTATCGGACGCACCTGCCAAAATTTTCTGGCTGATATTCCATTCAGTTACAGCATCTGTTAAAACATTTCGCAAATTAATGACAGTGTGGCGTTCATTCATTCTAAAACAATTTAAAACCGAACTTTTTTGCTGGCAATTATTGGATATAAAATGAGCTGTAAGTGATACAAAACTTTCACTTGTTAAAGATGTCCATGCATCTGTGGTGAGGCATACGAAATTGGCTTCTGACAAAATTTGCTTTACCTCATTTACGCGCTCTTCATAAACTTGTGGCAACATTTTTTTTGTTAAAAAAGTTCGAGATGGAATATGATAAGAGAGATTTAGCTCGCTGATGAAATTTTTAAAGCCAACGTCCTCGACAATGGAGAACGGTTGAAAGTCTTTCACTATCATTTGCAGTAGCTTCTTATTTAAAGCTGTTACCTTTTCATTTGATAATTTTGGTTGCGTGTAGTTGCTGAGCCTCACTTACTTTGTAGTTGATGACGTACTATGTTCAGAGTCCATTGTGGCATGTTCTATGTAGGTGCAATGTTAAGGTTGAAATACATAAATACTTATAGGGGAACGCTACAATGCATTAACACACTTACCATCGTTTCTTACAGATGTTGTTTGCGATAACTCGATTGATGGATGCTTAACAAGGAGATGTTTTCGTAAATTGAAATATATTTGTTGTAAATAGTTTTAGTTATTAAATAATGAGCAAATATATATGCATAACTTTGTGAGACAGAATAGTTTTACAAAAAATCAATGCAATAATACAATAATGTATTATTTTTCTGAGTAGGGTTGCCACCTAATAAAAAGTTAAAAGATTTTCGCCGTTCGTTGGATTACAAAATAAAATACCAAATGAGAGTGCATGGCCTTCGCATGTACAAAAACTTTATAAGTTTTAAGTAGAGTTGCCACCTATTTAAACTTACTCAGGCATGTTCTGCATTCTACTTTGGAGTGAAAGTTTTTTTTTAAAATACTTCAATTTCACATTTTGGTCTTCTACATTTTGCCCTATACTTTTGAATTTCGTTTTTCCGGACATCAAACTTTAAACATGAACCAGCAAATCCCTACTTTTCTAGAACATCAAAAATGAAAAGTTTTATTTTTGATTTTCATTTCATTTTCATTATACTACCTTTCTAGAACATGCCTGACTATCTTCGATATATAGCATAAAGGAAAGTTGAGATATTTTGACCCCGCCACTGAACGGATTTAGACGAAATTCTTTAAGTATAATCTGTATCGATAGGAATATTATCTTTAGTTCCTATAGGGTTGCCACCTGTCTAAATAATTGTAAGACCCGCACTGTTCGTTGGATTACCAGAAATGAGGTGTCAAATAAAATGATTTGGTTCTTAGATGTTCAATAATGTATTACTTTTTGAGTAAAGTTGCCACATATTTAAAAATTACTATTTCATTCGAACATTGTATGAATACAAAAAGTGAGATTTAAAGTGAAAAGGCTTGGCCTCCAGATGTTCAATAATCTATTATTTTTTGAGCAGAGTTGCCACCTTTCTAAAAACAATAAAATTAAGTTAATTGGACTAAAAAATTAGGTAACTAGTGAAATAATATGGTCTCCGGATAAGCTTTTATTTTCTTAATGGGGCTGCCACCTATTTAAAAATTAGTAACTAACATATAATACGTGAAGGCGCTCTTTCTTCAAAATAGTTTTTTGTTCTTTTTTGTTAGGTGCTGTATTCAAAAAAGCGTAAGGAGCTGATTGCTTTTTGCATATTTGAGCATGTATGGACATAGGCTACATTTGTTGAGATTTCAGTGAGAGACATACTACGTTTATACGTAACCTATTTGCGAATAAAAATAGTTTGAAAATACCTAACTCACTGTTTATTCAATGGTGACAAATTCTTTTTTAACAATGCCTGATTATAAAAATAATATGACCATCGGAAAAGAAAATAAAGTTAAAAATGGCAACGTCTTGATTATAAAAAGGCAATAAGATGACCATCGAAAAAAAAAATAAACCTAAGAATGGCGGCGTCTTGCGCCTAATCAATACTTATTTGCGTAATTTAGTTATTTGCAAATGAAAAATTAACTCAGCGTTTATACGGCAAAGTTTATCATTTTGCAAATTGTTATTTCCAAATAATACCTGCGTATTATTTCATTAGCTTCACGTTCATATTACAAGTACTTTAGTATTTACATATGTATGTATGTACATACACCCACTATAATTGTTCTTAAGTGTTCAATCTAAAATATTTGAAACATAAATTAAAATAAAATACGCTTACTTCGATTATTTTGTTTAGTTTCTTCGCGTATTTCTTTCCTCTTCTCTCCCTCTCTAGTTTGAATATATGTATGTACATCTACATATATCTACTATGTATAAAGGAAAGTCGAGATTTTTTGTACGCGGTAATCTCGAAATCTACTGAACGAATTTTGACGAGACTTTCTCTAATATATTCTGTATCGATAGGAGAGTGACCTTATTATTCAAATAAGCGTAGGCGTCAGTTCTGCACCGTTACTGTCAAATGAAAAGACGTAGCCTCTGGATGTGTAATAATGTATTATTTTTCTGAGTAGGGTTGCCACCTGTTAAAAACTATAAGATCTTCACCGTTCGTCGGATAAAAAATTCAGATACCAAATGAAAGTGCATGGCCTTCGCATGTACAAAAACTTTAAGTTTTTTGAGTAGGGTTGCCACCTATTTAAAATTACTATCTTCTACACATAGTGTCAAGGAAAGGCGAGATATTCTTACAACGCTACTGAACGGATTTAGACAAGATTTTTTATGTATATAATAAATGAAGTGCATGATGTACGTAAATGTACATTCATATGCATACATTCAGTGCGTGGCGAAGCCTCGCGCATCCGTGGCCGGCTAGTACATACACCCAGAAAAAGGTTTATTTATAATAACCAAGATTTGGTTATAGTGATCAAGTGGTATGGTTGGATATGGCGAAATAAATATATAGTTCACGAAAGTCTGCAATTTACTTAAGACTTCTAGTTGGGACAAATGTATATTTGTTAATAATTACAAAACGACTACCTTGATTGGACAATATTGTTAGTTGAATAAAATCATTGTTGAGCAAATATAAA
>NW_016157837.1:35211-46960 GCF_001687245.7 Rhagoletis zephyria | reverse complement strand
AAGCATGAATATGTTCCACTCTCAAACCAAATCGTGGTTGCCTCAACTAAGATTTGGTAACTATGACTAAACCACGTGTTGAAAGAAAGCTTATCTGCATTAGCAGAGCTTAATAACATCCTTTTATGAACCATACGTTAAGTTGAATGGAATTTGTAGAAATATGCTTCAAAGAAATATTTATTAGTATTAACCAAACCCTTCAACTAAATTAACGATTTGTTACAACCTAGATGAATATTAGAAGCTTTAATATATTTAGTTATAATTACCAATCGATGGTAATAGTTCCCAATCCTTGGTAACAGTTCCCAAATATTGTCAAAATTCGGGAACTAAATATCTTTAGTTGTCGAAACTAATCCTTTTTCTCAGTGTAGTATAAAGCAGGGATGGGCAGATTTTTGGCTCTTAAAGCAGTCAAAGAGCCAGCAAGTGCTACGTAAGAGGTAAAGCAGTTCTCGGGGTGAAGAGGGTGTTAAAATACATTACAATCATCATACATCCCTCCTGTCATTATCTTCATCGCACAGCAGCTGCGGAAATACTAACATAAAAATAAAACATCGATGGATCGGTAACATCGATGTTTGCTATTCGATGTATCGAACAAAACCGATGTTTTGGACCTTCCGATATACATCGATATATCGATGTATTTTTTTGGATGCATCGACTTTTGTGTGCAATATACACAATACATACTAAAATTATTTTGTATGCTTCCAAACTCTTCGCTCCAGTAACTATTCTTAAAGTGGATTTTTCACTATTTATGCACAATGAGAATATACATTCTAAAAAAATTATCCAAAATGTTATTGCACTAAAAAATTACTACTTTATTAGTAGAAACGTTTAGTGCCAAAAGACCATCCACAATGTGATATTAATAGGTATGATATTGACACTCTAAAACCATTTCGAAATTTGGACAGATTTTAAACAGCAATTTCCAAAATTGTTTCACACTGCTTATCAACATAGTGAAATTGTAAAAAGTATGCCAGCTAGTTTGATATACGCTTATTTCAAGGCAAAATTTGAGTTTCGTCATTTTCGCTTTTTCAATTCTGGTATTAATCTTGGTTTTGTTACATACCTCTGCCCGATTTCGGCTAAGATCCTCATCCTGATGCACTGAAAACATCAGTACTGCAACGTTATGTGTGCTTTTGCACAAGCAGCAAGAATTTATTGACATGGTTTTTTTAAATTTTTTACTCAAATTAAAAAACTTCATAACTTCTCACTCAAAAGGGTTAACATGAAAGCATCGTACAGTTCCATAAGTAACGTAACTCTTCTTCTTACCGTTTTTTCTGGCAGGCTGTAGGTGTATTTTAAGTGAGAAATGGTAAAAGATATGAGCAAATGTCAAAAAACAGGTGATCTCAGCTGTAGGCGTTTTTTTGCAATCAGCTGATAGTGTTTTTACTTATGAAACTGTACGATGCATGAAAGTCAAATGAAGGAAAAAATTATGATAATAAATTGCCAAGTAAGTGTACAGAAATATAAGTCATTGCTAGCTGGTCAACTTCATATTATTTGAATATGCTTATAAACATTTAACAATTATCGCCACTTCCGAAAATTTTTTTCGAAGGCTGCTCAAAAGAACTGAAAAAATTGGGATTTGTTACCGTTTAAATCAATTAATACATTTCACTGTGAGTTATTACTTAAACACTTATCGAAGTTACGATCGATTCATTTTCTTGTTATATATGCATTTTTAATTGATGACTGTTGATATTTTCATTCGATGCATCGAAAATATCGATGTTTTTATAGGATATTCCGATATGCATCGATGCTATATTTCGATGCAACACATCGAAAAAAACGATGTATTTTTTTTACTTGCATCCCTGTAACAGTCAACAGCAAATTCTGCATCTCTCAAAAACGAAAATAATTATCATATATACATGAGCCGTGATGGACACTACCACAAATGATAAAAACATTACAAGGTAAAACCATTGAGAGGCAGTCTGACGTTTGCCAACATTATAATTTTAAAATTCGAACTCAAGCTCACACACACATTCACATTTTTAATCTCAAACAACAACAATTGTGAACAATTTCATTTTTTTTAATTTCGATTTTATATGATTTCAAAATGTTTGTAAACGTCAGAAAAAAATCATGGCCGACGAATTGAGAGAATGGTTTTACCTTCTAACGTTTTTATCATGCTACCACAAACAAGCACGAGCTAAAAGTGAGCAAGTGTTAAGCTGATGCCACATGAAACGCTTGCTTCGCTTTACGTGACAGATTCGCTTTGACAGCTAAGATGAATTGTATGAAAATGCACAAAGCATGCCACATAGATCATTGAAGCTGCAGCGCGAAGCGAAAAGATGGCCAACTCCCATCTTTTTGCGCGCTTTGACAATCAGCCGGTTTAATATTTATTTTGTTTCGTCCAAATTCGAGTATTCATGCTGAAACATAAAACTCAATTACATTGCTGATAATTTTAAAGCAAAATATCTTAAATCCACAGCAATTTTGACGAGTAAAAAAGCAGTGCAAAATTGATTTCTTGGCGTTCATTGTGGCATACCTTTTGCGTCTGGCGCTTTGCTGGCAAATTTATAAATGTCACGCAAAGCTACAAAGTTTTATCTGGCATCAGCTTTAGTGTGCCTAATTCAGATTCATCCTCAGCGTTGCCACACAATTTTTTAATTTTTTACCAAAACTCTAAAAAGTTACCAAACTCAGAACATTTATTTTTTTATTTTTATGTAGATATATTTTTTGGCGGCGACCGAGCTTAGATTTTTCGAGCGACAGATACGGTTTTTCCCCTTTTTTGTGACAAACCCCAAATTTGCATAAATATTGCATAATAGTAAGCTAATATTTTAACACAGATATGTATGTCATTTTATTCATAATGAAAATACATACGAGCATATTTTGANATTTTAAGTGAGAAATGGTAAAAGATATGAGCAAATGTCAAAAAACAGGTGATCTCAGCTGTAGGCGTTTTTTTGCAATCAGCTGATAGTGTTTTTACTTATGAAACTGTACGATGCATGAAAGTCAAATGAAGGAAAAAATTATGATAATAAATTGCCAAGTAAGTGTACAGAAATATAAGTCATTGCTAGCTGGTCAACTTCATATTATTTGAATATGCTTATAAACATTTAACAATTATCGCCACTTCCGAAAATTTTTTTCGAAGGCTGCTCAAAAGAACTGAAAAAATTGGGATTTGTTACCGTTTAAATCAATTAATACATTTCACTGTGAGTTATTACTTAAACACTTATCGAAGTTACGATCGATTCATTTTCTTGTTATATATGCATTTTTAATTGATGACTGTTGATATTTTCATTCGATGCATCGAAAATATCGATGTTTTTATAGGATATTCCGATATGCATCGATGCTATATTTCGATGCAACACATCGAAAAAAACGATGTATTTTTTTTACTTGCATCCCTGTAACAGTCAACAGCAAATTCTGCATCTCTCAAAAACGAAAATAATTATCATATATACATGAGCCGTGATGGACACTACCACAAATGATAAAAACATTACAAGGTAAAACCATTGAGAGGCAGTCTGACGTTTGCCAACATTATAATTTTAAAATTCGAACTCAAGCTCACACACACATTCACATTTTTAATCTCAAACAACAACAATTGTGAACAATTTCATTTTTTTTAATTTCGATTTTATATGATTTCAAAATGTTTGTAAACGTCAGAAAAAAATCATGGCCGACGAATTGAGAGAATGGTTTTACCTTCTAACGTTTTTATCATGCTACCACAAACAAGCACGAGCTAAAAGTGAGCAAGTGTTAGTGTGCCTAATTCAGATTCATCCTCAGCGTTGCCACACAATTTTTTAATTTTTTACCAAAACTCTAAAAAGTTACCAAACTCAGAACATTTATTTTTTTATTTTTATGTAGATATATTTTTTGGCGGCGACCGAGCTTAGATTTTTCGAGCGACAGATACGGTTTTTCCCCTTTTTTGTGACAAACCCCAAATTTGCATAAATATTGCATAATAGTAAGCTAATATTTTAACACAGATATGTATGTCATTTTATTCATAATGAAAATACATACGAGCATATTTTGAACTGAAATCTACATATATGTAAAATATTCATACCCAGGTTTATATGTATAAATATTTGAAACATAAATTTAGCTTTGAATTCAACTTTTTTTTATAGATTTGGCATTATTTTGGTGATTTATTAATCAATAAATTAAATTACGTTTAACAGTACAAAATATCTTTTTAAAAGAGAGTTTAATTTGCAAATTTTAAAATCTTTACTTTCACAAATTATATGAAAAATACGTAGCTGAACTGGGTCGCAAAGGAGACCTATTATTACCGAATATAAAAATTGTGGCTACTCTAGTATGATTGCTTCAATTTTAATAGTAAGATCGCACAGAAATGAGCACCACTTTGACACTGAATCACTCACCAAAAAGGGGTTGTGTTGAAATTTTTTGTGATTTTTGGTACTCTTAAGATAATGAAATACTTTTGAGCGAAAATGTAGGTGTATATATGCTTATATGTACATATGTCCAATAAGGAAACAATTATAGAAAAAGAATTTTTTTACACTGTATTCATATCTCCGCCAGCATTGTGACGACATCATTTAAAAGCAGCTAAGGGGAACGACGACACTATTTATTAGATGGCACATTCAACGAGCCAATGTGCCAAAATGCCGGTATAAACAATTTATGATTATTTAATATCGGAACCGAGATCATATAAGTTAATTGATTGGTTTTCACACACTTTTGAAACACAAATTATATGCTTTTTACAGCAGACAATTTGTTGCCAAAACACAGCAGAAATCTTCCATTCAGGGCTGCCAACTATCCTTAGTTAGGATAGTTGAAATGTTATCTTTTTTACAAAAGTGCCATTGGAAGTAAAATAGGGACAAATGGCACGGTTTGAGCCAAGATGGCATCCCTGCCTAAAATAACTTACAAATGTAAAAATGTGGAATATCGAGGGCTTGAATTCGTTAATACCCTCTATCTGAAATTTCCACAAAAACTAATTTGTGATTTTAGAAACCATCTGGGACTTAATACCTGTCGTTATATAAGGTAGCATTAATATCACCGATGACAGTTAAAGCTTAGGTGGATTTTTATATCAGAATCTCACTTTGTGAAAAGTGTGCAGATAGAGGGTATTATTGAATATAAGCCCTCGATGTTTAAAATATATACAAATTTTATTTCAATGTATACAGTAAATAAATCTACCTGCGTTACAGCACGGCCGGAGACGGGGAAAGGGGGGACGGGGGCCGCGGCGTAGCGTGAAGTGTTGTGCGCGTGGTGTGGCGCGCGGACGCGGTCCGCCGCGAAGCTAAGCAAATTTAATGTTTGAAAGAGCAATAATGTCAATTGACTTTATTTCGCACCAGGGTGGGAAATCAAATCAATTGACCTTATTTCCGTTGATCTTATTACCTGTCACCTATTCAATATATCAATATTGTTGTTCATTATATCGGTTAATTTATTTCGATATCACGAGTTGCGATACGATATCGATACAATATTTTGTTTCGATATGTGAAATATCGGAAACTTTTCTTTACCTACTCTGGGCTTTTGAATTGGAAATAAAATTGACTAGTTGGAAAATTTTTTGTTCTCGCAAAACAGCTTTTGGCATAGTAAGCATGAAAAACAAAAATTTATAAAAATATCAAAATTTGTACTTCACTTTTAGAAATACATACATACATATGAAAAGGTGTGTCTCTTTGAAAGTACTTATCCAAAGTAACTTATTTTAATTTATGTAGTTTCATAAACATATATCTTTATTAACCATTTCGTTTTCGATATTCAATATATCGATATTATTTTAGTAAATGTATCGGTATTGGATATTGTGAGTTTAGAATGTCGCGATATCGATATACCGAATTTACATTGCCGATACGCATCCCTACTGTTTTGCAAAGAGTGGAGCGCAAATGCGTTTGCATAGTTCCGAGCCTTTTTGCGGTACATCTAAAGGATACACTGCAGACCTTCTTAGGAGCTAGCTGGGAATTGCTGCACACTGGCGGAAGTCGAAGGGAATAAGACAATCAAAGAGATTCATAACTTTTCAGGAGGAACTCCGAAAAATACCTTGAACTTAAAACTCTTACTGGCTACCTGACAGCACACTGCAAGTTAGCGTACCGATTCAATTAAAGGGCCTTTCTGTAGAGACTGACTGTAGGTTTTGTGGGCCGGTGAAGGAAACCCCAGAGTATATTCTATGTGCCTGTCCACGAAGCATGAATAGTAGATTGATGCACCATGGGGAAGGATTAAAATTTGGAACATGGCATCATCCAAAGTGTTAATAGCCTAATATTGGAGCGATTACAATTAGGATTTAGCACAATATATCTTCTTAGGTCGAAACGCAGGTATCTCCGAAGTAATAATAATAATATAGTCACTTGACACGAATAAAGACCCTCGGGTGTTTTGACGGCGAAAAAGGATGCGTGAAAAAAATTTGCGAAAAAAGACGCGTTAACATGGATTCAACATCATTCCGGAAAAACTCTTTGGGGAATTCGTATACTCGCAGACATAATTGACCGCGAAAATAAGTCTTCTTCGTCTTTCTTCCCCGTCAAAGAGGTTAACACGTCTTTCTTTGCCCTCACCTACGTTGAGAGTNACGTCTTTCTTTGCCCTCACCTATGTTGAGAGTTCTTCTTCGCAGAAATTTTTTTACGCGTTATTTTCGCTGTCAACTTTTGAGCTCGCGTCTTTATTCTTATCTAATGACGATATGTATGTATGTACAGTAAAATGAATCGCTATACGCAGCTAATTTGTTTTTATTTTACTAGCTGTGTTTTAGTTTTAAAATAAATTTGACATTGAAAAAAAGCTGTGTTTTAGTTTTACTAAATGTTATGTTAGCTATGTTTTTAATAAATTTGACATTGAAAAAAAATATTAAAACAGGAAAAAAATGTTTGGTAGGTTTTGGTTGGTTATGGTAGGAAATTTTGGTAGGAAACAAAAGGTGTCTGTGGCAACGCTGCATATGACAGCCTGCATAAAAACAGGTTCTCGCTCTCTTTTAATGTTTGCATTAATAATGAGAGTCGGAGTACAATCTGTTTTATTACGCTCTTTTTCCCCCTTCATGCTGGGTGTTGATGCCCCCCTTATCAGCCTTCTAAATGAGCTAAGCCGGCTCTTCAGTGTAAAAGGCTCCTGGGAGCCGATTTGCCCATCTCTGGTATAAAGGAAATTCGAGATTCTTTGAACGCGGTAATCTCGAAAACTACTGAACGGATTTTGACGAGATTTTCTCTAATATAGTATGTATCGACAGGAGAGGGATCTTTTTTCTACTTAGAATTTTAATAGGGTTGCCACCTGGCAAGGAAATTACTATATTCAATTCTCATAAGCGTAGGCGTAGTTCTGTATCGTCACTGTCAAATGAAAAGACAGCCTCTGGGTTTGCAATAATGTATTAATTTTCTGAGTAGGGTGCCACCTGTTTAAAAACTATAAGACCTTCACCGTCCGTTGGATAAAATGAGATACCAAATGAATGTGCATGGCATTCGCATGTACAAAAGCTTTAAGTTTTTTGAGTAGGCTTGCCACCTATTTAAATTACTATCTTCTATACATAGTATAAAGGAAAGGCGAGATATATTAACCACGCTACTGAACGGATTTAGACAAGATTTTTTAAGTATATATCAAACAATGTACATGATGACATATGATTTCTTTCTCCAAATACGTAAATGTACATACATATGCATACATTCAGCGCGTGGCAAAGCCTCGCGCATCCGTGACCGGCTAGTTTCTTATTTAAATAAATCCGAACATTTTCACAAACTGAACAAATGAAGGGGTTAGAGTCATAAGGATCTATATGACATTTTTTGAAAATATAAGTTATACCCATATTTGTATAGTTAAGTACAGTGTTTATTTGGGAACAAAGAGTAAACATTCTTTGAATTAGTTAATTAACCTGCATTCATTTAGGCAAGAATCATTTCAAATGCATTTACCCAGAATTTACAATAAGTAATCAACTTTAACCTTAATTATCTCAAAAAACTGTCAGATCTACTTAGATCCTTTTGATTCTAACCCCTTCAAATTTTAGTTCAAATATGTACACAAAACACGGAATAGTTGTCACTTGACGCAGAAGCATAGCAAAGTTGAAAGTTGAGCTAATTTTTGCGTCACCGTCACCGTCAGCTTTGTTCATGTAACCCAGCAAAAAATCGGTAATCGCTTTTAGTGGTAACGAAGGCATAGCGTTATAATGCCTCGTAGTCAGCTGAAAAATAGGTAAAATTTTGACAGCTTATAAACATCTATACATAATATTGCTTGGCGGTAACAAAGAGTGAACATGAAAATGAAAGCTGAAAAGCACAAAAAAAGCGTACGTTACTGCAAGTTATAAATCAAATATAAATTTTAACAATTTTAAGCAACACACAAAAATAGAGCTTTCGCACGTGCGTGTGTTTGGTTTTTAAACTGTCAAAATTTTACTTTACATTTGGCACAGCAAAATTCAATTTATTTGTACACCACAGCAAATTTTTCCACCCCGTCTCACCACGGAGAAAAAAGTTACTGATTGGCTTAGGCCCTAAGTGTTATTTATGAACAATATGCAGTTTAATTGTATGTAATATCAATGCTTAATAAAGAATAATGTCAATACTTAAGTATATAATTAACGCTTGTGTTTCTATAAACTGGAAAACTAAAATCATAATTATAGACTAAATGGAGTTTTCTTAATGTAAGTTAAAAATTAAAGCAAGATATCCATTGTAATATTATTTTTTTATGAAAAACGTGAATTTTGTGTTATTATGTGAATTTATAAAGTAAAATTCTATAATTCCGAATATATTCCAAAATAAAACAAACAGGTTCTGGCAATTTTTTATTTTTTATTTTACTCTTATTTCAACATATTTTGATTAAAAGAAAAATACTGATAGAAATAAAATATTTCACACAAACAACAAAAAATATAATCGATAATCGCATGTGGCTATTGCCTGAAAATTTTAAAATGCGCTTAGGGGCATTGTGTTACTATGATAGCACGGCCGAGTAATCATAGTCAACTTATGTACAGTAGTCGAACAAATTATAGCCGCACCAAATTTTCACAAGTTTTAAAATATTATATTTGCTGTTATTTAATTTTGGTTAGTTTTTTATAGTTCATTCTTTAAAAACATCCATATAAATACAAGTTTAAATGCAGTGTCACACGATTGGGTATTTGCCAAAATTTTATGCAAATCATATCCCAATTGTGTGAACACCCAAAATATTTTGCTTTATCCCAATGACGAAAATTAATTGGTTGAAATTTTACAATAAAACATCGCAGTATTGTACCAATCTTTTGACTACAAAAAACAAAATTGTCCCATTTTTTCATCAATAGCAAAATGTACAAATCTGTGCAAATGTACCAATCGGGTGACACTGCCTTACANCCAATAGCAAAATGTAAAAATGTACAAATCTGTGCAAATGTACCAATCGGGTGACACTGCCTTACAAATTTATCCAATTAAAAAATAAAGAAATCAACAAATTTTCGTAAAAATTTCGAGTTTTATAATTAAATTCTGAGTATGCAGTTTTGTGGCGCATTGAGTTTTAGTAGGATAAAGTACGAGTTTCAAATGGCTAAAAATTCGATTGATTTTTTAGAGTTTTCAAAAAGTTCGAAATTGTGCGAAAATTTGTTGACTGTTTTTAATGTTGCACAAATTTGGAAACTTGGATTTACACGGGTTTTTTTAAAGGATGAACTATATTTCTATAAAAAAATAACAAAAGTTCCATAACAACAAAAATAATACGTTAAAACTTGGCAAAAAATAGATCGGCACATTAGGGGTAATGATTACTTTTTTTGTGCGAAATTAATAGCAGCTAAAATATTGCACTATTTTATATTTACTATTACTATTTTAAAGTCAGTAAATAAAATGTGAAAACATGACTTAGATTTCGAAAGACAGACATTTCTGCGCAATGTTTTTTATGTTCAAATGGTGAGTATATGTATTTAAGTAAAACTCGAAAACATTGTCTAATTAGCTTGGTTTTGAAACAAGTTATTTTCTTACCATACTCCACCCCCTCCCCCTTGAAATGAGCTACATAGTAAAATAAGTATGTTCATATGTACATAAACGATTTCATATAACAATTAATTGTGGCATTATCGAAAATCGTAAAAAAAAAATTATAAACTACATGTCTCGCAGATATGCCTTGAGGAGAGATTCATAAGGCGGTTAGTGTTCATAAAACTCTTTATTTTCACTTAAGGTTTCAGTATTCCCCAATTCTCCACCGATATTATTTATACAGTACAGCGAAATTTCTTTACTACTTCAATGAAGAAGTAATCCGAATCCCTATGAAACCAAATAATAGAGGAGCACTTGCAACGTAGAAATTACTGCAAGTGAATTTTTTTCGAATGGTATCTAATTATCTATATAACTACATAAAATGATAGCCGTTTTCGTTGTTCTGCGAGATGAGCAAAATAAATAAAGCTTGTAAAATTAGGGTTAGTGTAGAGGCAGTGCAGGTAAACGTAATACTTTCTTTGATAATTGATAATACATAGTTGCATAATTTTTGAGGCACACATTTACCAAAATAACCTCCTGAAAAGAATCCGAACATTTTTAAAACTAATTTGTGAAAAGAATTTTCAAAGCTCTATTCACCTTGGGCAAACAATTTCGAAATAGCAATGCGTAGATTCTCTTAAAGATTTGCCTTTTTGCGAAGGCTTTTCATCAACAGTCTTTGCGAATCGGCGCGAGTGTCTTTGTAACTTAGCCATGGTTACGCTACAGGAGATGATATGTAATCCAAATTGAGGCTGCTATTTTTGCTCCATTTTCACTATTTATCACCATTAAAATGGGTTAATTACCACCAAAAATGCAAGCAAACTTTGGCAGCTGCTTTTGTTGCATAGCGCCACTTGCGGATACTAAAATTTAGGCTAATCTATTTTTAGCGAAAAGCGGATAAAATGTGAGCTTTCACATTTTAGCATATTTTAGCTATAACGAAAGTAAGAATCCGGCTGCTGGTCGAAACGGCGGCTTAAGTAAAAATAAAATCAACTCATTACATCTCAATTTATTTGATTCCTTTCCCCTTTTGTTTGCCGAAAGTTAACAAAATTGTAAAAGCTTACCTAAAATTATGGATGGGAATAAATCATAAAAAGTTTTGAGGTTATGCAACGAAGTCTATTTTTTTCATACAAATGATAAAAGGTCACTTCTTTTAATTGGGACATAGGTATTCACTTATATTTTTGTTTTCCATTTAAAATGTTCCTTTAATTACTCCAACTTTAAAAAAAAAAATTCACTTGAAACTTAAGAAATAAGCAGGTTACGCAAACCACGTATCAATAACGTTTTGAAAGTGTAACTTTTTGTGATTGCTGTCTAACGGCGTTTTTAATCTTACAAAAACAAAGTGAACTTTTTGTTATTTTGAAGTATTCCCAACAGATTGGCAACAAAAAATAATGTAAAACTGCGTTTACGAAAATGGACTTTCGCACAGCCAAATGAATCATTTGACCTAATGTGCACTGTAAGCATTTTTT
>NW_016157837.1:20060-35186 GCF_001687245.7 Rhagoletis zephyria | reverse complement strand
CCATAGAATTAAAAATAACCTTGATTTTCGGAATCAGGGGGTGATTTTACATAAGAATTTCATAACGGCGTTTCTGGTAAAGAGAAAAAGTTGAAATTTGTGGTCCAGTGTAATTGATAATACATAGTTGCATAATTTTTGAGGCACACATTTACCAAAATAACCTCCTGAAAAGAATCCGAACGTTTTTAAAACTAATTTGTGAAAAGAATTTTCAAAGCTCTATTCACCTTGGGCAAACAATTTCGAAATAGCAATGCGTAGATTCTCTCAAAGATTTGCCTTTTTGCGAAGGCTTTTCATCAACAGTCTTTGCGAATCGGCGCGAGTGTCTTTGTAACTTAGCCATGGTTACGCTACAGGAGATGATATGTAATCCAAATTGAGGCTGCTATTTTTGCTCCATTTTCACTATTTATCACCATTAAAATGGGTTAATTACCACCAAAAATGCAAGCAAACTTTGGCAGCTGCTTTTGTTGCATAGCGCCACTTGCGGATACTAAAATTTAGGCTAATCTATTTTTAGCGAAAAGCGGATAAAATGTGAGCTTTCACATTTTAGCATATTTTAGCTATAACGAAAGTAAGAATCCGGCTGCTGGTCGAAACGGCGGCTTAAGTAAAAATAAAATCAACTCATTACATCTCAATTTATTTGATTCCTTTCCCCTTTTGTTTGCCGAAAGTTAACAAAATTGTAAAAGCTTACCTAAAATTATGGATGGGAATAAATCATAAAAAGTTTTGAGGTTATGCAACGAAGTCTATTTTTTTCATACAAATGATAAAAGGTCACTTCTTTTAATTGGGACATAGGTATTCACTTATATTTTTGTTTTCCATTTAAAATGTTCCTTTAATTACTCCAACTTTAAAAAAAAAAAAATTCACTTGAAACTTAAGAAATAAGCAGGTTACGCAAACCACGTATCAATAACGTTTTGAAAGTGTAACTTTTTGTGATTGCTGTCTAACGGCGTTTTTAATCTTACAAAAACAAAGTGAACTTTTTGTTATTTTGAAGTATTCCCAACAGATTGGCAACAAAAAATAATGTAAAACTGCGTTTACGAAAATGGACTTTCGCACAGCCAAATGAATCATTTGACCTAATGTGCACTGTAAGCATTTTTTATATCTTTAATTGGAAATACCCACTGTACCTTTTTTGCCTTTTTTAAAGCTCATTTTGCTTTTTTTCATGTTTTTAGTGCCTTAAAAGTGCCAGTAAAAAGGCTTTTTAGGTAATGAAAAAAGTTGTTCCTGTTAATGCGGAAGTTGCTGGAATAGAGAGTAGAAAAGAAATAAATTTAAGTAAATTTGGTAATTTTTTCTTAGCGCTTTAAAAATATCTTGTATTTTTTAATTATAAACTCACTATCACCTTTTACTTTAAAGAATATTTCATATAATATTGTTATTTCAGTAAAAAGGTCATCCATTTTAATACAGATTTTTTCTTGCAAATTACTGAAAAATATTTCTATTTATAGCTGAAGAAATATAGTATTTTCGCGTGCTATATTTTTTCCAACAGTATATAGTAAGCCGATCGGAAAAACAGTACAATACTATATATTATAACGGTTGGCAACCCTGTGCCACTCTGCCATGATACGGTTGTTGCTCCCTTTCATGCCACAGTAATTTTGTATACAACTCTGAATCAATAAAATGCATGCTCCTTCTCGTTATCAACCCTAATCAGATTTTACCCCCGAGGAGTACTAAAAAAGATATTTTACTGTATATACTGTGGTTTCAACTGAAGTAATCGACTGAATGGCCGAGTCGTTCGCCCTCGGCAAAAGACACTAACGCATGCTCAAAATGTGATATTGTTAGTCTGACCATCACTGGTTTAGAGGACCCGAAGATATCAACAACATTTTAATAAAATCAGCATTTTGGTCAAACGTACATATACTCGAAGTTATTAATCCGTACTATTTTATGATTAAATTCTTACAGATTACTGTTTAATTTATTTAAGGCAAAGTAACCCATTTATTTGTCTAAAATTATACGATTTTTTGACTAAAGCCCTTTTACATAAAAAAACCCGCTCTTTGTCGCAGCTAGTTTATATATGTAGTTATGGGATAACCCGTAATAGACGCCTGTATAAATATGTTTTTAGGCTAGTTCTGGATTAGTATTTGAAAGCCTAGGTAAAGGTAAAAAATTGAACAAATTAAGCATTTAGTATCAACACAAAAATGAATGATTACTTACTTTAAATAAACGATTAATGTTGAAAAATGTTCATCAAAAAACCCAGGTTTTGATTTGAACTAAACTTTGCTGAGTTTTAAATCAAATATCTTTCAAACCAAAGTAGGCAGAGCAAAACCAAAACCAGTAGCTCATTTCTGTAACTTTTCTCTACTGGTAGGGAATGGGCCGTCAAACTGGCGCCATTCTCTACTAATGTGTTTCTGTAAGTGCGGTGAGTAGAGTTATGAATTTTCTGCTACTAGAGATATTCGCTCTGATCCAATACTTTTCGTGTAAAATCCTGTAAAAATTTCAAACAGCAAAATTACTCTCTGAAGTGAGAGTAAAAAGTAAGTAACAACCAAAAAGTACGGGATCAAAAAAATCATTTTTCCTGTAAAAACGTCAAACAGTGCTCGCTTGACACTTTTCATGATTTCACCAGAAGAAAAAGCTCGGGTAAAATCTTGCAGTGTGTAAAATCCTGTAAGTTCATGTAGTACGGGATCAGAGCTATTGTCAACTGGTCTTTAGCAAGTGAGAACTGATGAAACGACTAGAGAATGAATTAAGTTTTTGTTTTTATTTAATGTTGCTGACCAGCACTTGTACTAAGAAATTTCACACACATATTTGTCCATAAATTTTCTCTACTTAAAGGACAAATGAGATCCTGTCCAGTATCCCGAGGAAGTTACCCAGTTGCATAGAAATGAAGTGCAGCTACTACCCTCGAAAGAGTTCTATGAAAGCGCCTCAGGGATATGAAATGGATCACATGATTTTTGCAACCGCTGACATTGAAGTCGAAGGATATTTCTATCATCGTACGTTATAACACAAATGATCACATGTGTCTGTTTACTTCTAGCTTAATCTTATTGTTTTGCTTGTTTATTTATTATTTGCTGATTTACACAATTTTGAATAGCACATTACTCAAAAATTAATGTCAAATCTTTCAAATTCACTGCTTAATTTCAACTCAACACGAAATTCTCTATAGGTGAGTTTTCGGAGTTACTGCCATACCTAAACAAAAGCGTTGGGCGGAACGGTTTCTGACGCCTAGCGTTAGCGCCGAAGTGCCATACCTAAACAAAAGCGGCAACGCTACGTCAAATGCAGAAACAACACCAACAATAAGCATAGGTTTGTTTGTGTGTAACACAAAAATGACAGTTTCGCCGTTTTCTGCAGCCAACTTTAATACCTAACGCCCTGTCTAAATCGGAATTTCTAACCGCTCGGCGTTGACGCCGCGTTATTTCGGTATACTTCATACAAATTGTATGGGCATGAGAATTTTTTGACCGCGAGACAACGCTGACGCTTTTGTTTAGGTATGGTAGTTATGAAAACACTAAAATCTCAACGATTGACAAAAACTTGATGGTTGAGAACAAAGTCAGCAGCAGTAGAAAACTTCTATATTGAGCTATAGAAACGAGCTACAGATTTGGAAAATTCAGAGTTTTTTTATAGGTAAGCCATTATCACAGTTTGATCACTCACACCCTCCAAAAAAGTGCACCGTGCAACGTACCCCTGTAGGGAAACGAACTAATGCGGAACTGGTTCGGTTCTAGTGCGTTTGGAACCATGACTAGTACGCGTTAATTCTCTTTTGCATGCTAGCGACTGGCGAATTTAACATTGCGATGTTCTAGAAAGTGTCAATTGTCCCCCGTTGCATCCCTTTGGCTCTAGTTTCGAATCAGTTCTAAATTCGACAGATAAGATCTAGTTCGTTTGCAATCTCTTTTTCTATAGTTCCGAACCAGTTCCAAATTCGACAGATGAGATCTAGTTCGTTCTGCATCCCCTTTTCTATAGTTCCAAACCAGTTCCTAATTCGACAGATGAGATCTAATAGTTCGATCTGCATTCATTTTTTATGTGTAGTTCCCAACCTGTTATAAATTCGTCACCTTAGATATATATTTCTAATCGGGCTTGTCGAAACATTTCCCTTTTATATTAAATACGATCGGTTGAAGGAAGGACAATACCATCACAAATGTTTAAACGCATTTATTAAAAATTTATAAACCACATTAGTAGTAGTAGTAGTATTAAACTTAAGTAGTAAGTAAAAAACAAAAGTGCGTTCTGCTTAAAAGTAAAAATATTAGTTCACTTTGTCTTACTTGTCTAAATTTAAGCATATTGATTTTTAAGTAAATTCAGTTCTTTTTAAGCTTATATGTATATGAAGTACTTCGAAAGTTTTTGTCGTACTTAACTTAAATAAGATATACAGTCAGTCAATAAAGTTTAGGTACAGTGAAGTTTTTACAATACCGGCAACTATTTTTTAAATATTTTATTTTTCCCTAATTTTTTATAAAAATATGGTTAATTCTACACCAAAAACCCCAAAAATCAGAGTTCCAAACCTTATGCAAAATTAAAGAAAACTCTGCGAATTTCCATCCAAGTATTGCAATTTACACTCTTTAGAAAAAAGTTAAGTACTCAGTTATTAGCCCATTCAATTTTAGTATAACAAAGTGCAAGTTTGAGGTAGCTAGGACTTACCATTGATATTTAGAATTTTTTTTTTGTTGTTTGGTAAGTCCTAGCTTCCTCATACTTGCACTTCATTATACTAAAATTGAATGGGCTAAAAAACTTTTTCTAGAGAGCGTAAATCAAAAGTGAATTATTTGAATGAAATTTTGCAGAATTTTCTTAAATTTTGCACAAGGTTTGGATCTCTGATTTTTGGGGATTTTGTTGTAGAATTGACCATATTTTTATAAAAAATTACCGAAAACTAAAATATTAAAAAAATAGTTGCCCGTATTGTAAAAAATTCGTTGTACCTAAACTTTATTGACTGACTGTATTAAGGTAGCTGTGGTGGTTTGCATAAAAAAAATTAATTTGTCTTTTCTTAAAAAAGGGTAGCTCTGGTGGCTTGTATTTTTAAATAAATTTTGTGAGAATGTTGTAATTATTTTGACGCTTTTTTTTTAAATGCCTCTTTTTCTGCAACTGCATTGCGTTTCTCAGTTGTCCTTCATGATCTTGGCATTTGTTTATGGAATCACTAAGCATAATGATTGTTAAGCAACTCAAAAACTATACCAGCGTGATTACCGACGTATCCTTTTGAGAGTAGCCGCACCCTTATAAAAGGAATAAGACCCAAACTTTTCAGGTACAAATTTCAGTAGGTTGCGTCGTTATGGCCTTTTCAATTTTATAAATTATCATTATTTTTGAGTGGAAAAATAAAACTGAAAATTAATGATAATCTCTGCCCGAAAAAATAAAAATCATAAAATAATCATTATTTGTAATCCCAAAAATAAAAATCAAATAATAATTATTTCCGTTTGAGCGAAAAAATAAAACTCAATAATAATTCATAAAATAATGATTAAATGCTGATTTAAATTATTTTACTCATAATGATTACCTTCCCTGCTTTTAAAATTTAAAATAGAATAGTTTAGTGAAAGTACCACATTTCACTGCTTTTGGACTGGTGCGGAACTAGTTACTATCGGACTGGTTCGTTTTTGGCAAAAAAGAACTAGTACTGAACTAGAAATCTGGTTCACTAGTTCGTGTTTTCCCTACAGGGACAATGTATACACAGCGCTGAATTTCCAAATTGTACCAAAAAAGCACAATTGTGGCAACTTTATCATCACTGTGCTTAATGCTTACGACTTGAACCCCTTTCGCGTTTCATATTTTAGGCGCATATGTTATTCATTTACAGATTTTTATACACGAGCGCATTTGTGCGCAAGGGTATTATAACTTTGTTCACATAATGGTTGTTTGTAACATGCAAAACGAATCGAGATAGATATAGACAAATGTATACGTAAATGATGAGAATGAAAAGATAAATCGATTAAGCGGTGGCTGTCTGTCCGTTCGTCCGTCTGTGCACGCGATAACTCGAGTAAAAATTGAGATATCTTAACTAAACTTGGTACCTGTACTTCAGGCGTAGGACGGATGGTATTGAAAATGGGCAAAATCGGACAATAACCACGCATACCTCCCATATGACGGTAGTTTTCAGAAATACGAAAACTACGATATTTTAGTAACTTCCGAAGATTATTAATTCAAAATTGATATATACACTACTTTTTAGGCGAAAATTAAGAATATTATAAATTTTTGGAAAATGGGCGTATCCACTTACGGTTGGTAATCGCTCAACCAATTTCTCCGAAACTTGGTACAGTGTTTGGCCTTGACCAACATGCCTGAAAATTTTTAAAACCGGGCAATAACCACGCCCACATCCCACATAACGGTAATTTAGAGAAATACGAAATCTTCGATAAATCAGTAAATACTAAAGCTAATTGATTCAAAATTGATGCTTGCAACAATTCTTTACCAAGAAATACGTTTATGACAAAATTTTGGAAAATGGGCGTAGCAACGCCCACTTATGGTCACATATATGTATCTAGATAACGGTTCTACCAATTTGTACCAAACTCAGTATGATTATTGTACTTGCCACATAAAAGCAAATTATTGAAATCGGACTAAAATTGTGGCCACTTTTCATATTTGTAACGGTAGATTTCAGTAATGCTTGAAACTTTTATATTTCGAAATTTAAGGACGCTAATTTACTCAAAATTGTTATTAAAAACAAATCCTTGAAAATAAGTAACATGGTTTGGAATTTTGGGAAATGGGCGTGATACCGCCCACATATGACTGTATAAGTTTATCTCATTATGTCTAACTGAACGTTCTATCGAAGATTTTTAAAATAGGGTTAAACCACCCCGACTTACCATGCAGCGGTATGAGAAAAACATATATTTAATACTTGCGCCGGGTATTTAATGTTCGGCTCCGCCCGAACTTAGACTTTATTACTTGTTTGCAATAGAAATTTAGCGAAGCGATTTCTAGAATCTCACTGCTGGGCCAAGCCAAGAAATCAATGAGACGCTTACCGAGATGGACTTATGTAGTCACACGAATAAGTTGTTCTTTTTTTTCATTAGTTCTTTTTTTTTTTGTAAGCAACTTTGTTCATTGTATTTGTTGAACAGTCTCGTGCCGACGAAACAGGTGTACAGAATAAAGCAAGGCCGAGTAGCAAATATAATATACATATATAGGGTATTCACTTGACATGTTAACCGTCGTAAAATCTTAAGTTTAATATTTTTTATGTAAAATGATGATTTAAATGGTTTTAGAGGACTTTTATATCATGTTCCCACCGGAGCTAACCACGTAGTTATGGCTAATAAGTTGGTTATCCCGATAACCCACTTTATTTAGCGTAGTTTCGCCATATAAAAATGACAGCACTTAACCATTTCACTGAGATGGTTAAAAGCTAACCAACTCGAAACCACGTCGAAAGTCTGATACAACCCTGTGTTTTCCCGCCATCTGTGGGTCATTAGCGTTAAAATATAAAAAAAGTAAGTGCCCCTGGGCCACACTGTAGAAGTAAAACTTACGTTACTTCTCTATCTATACATAAGTAAACACATCTGCTTTTGCTTAAGGTTATATTTTTTCGCTTTTTTTCTATCAATGTAGATCCCTACCTCTACCACTGTTCGTTTTAATAACATTCATGTCATTCTGTTTTTCCATTATCTTCATTTTTATCATTATACTCTAACGATAACAAAATCGATTATAACGTCCATCAAAATACCGATACCAAAATCGATGACAGATTCGATACAAATTTCAATAGCAACATCGATAATACCATTGGTAGCTAAATCGATTAGGAAATCGATAAAAATATCGATAACAAAATCGATAAGTATCGATAACAAAATCGATAAATATCGATAACAAAATCGATAATTATCGATAACAAAACCGATAAAAATATCGATTATTTTATCGGTAGGTCTCAAGAATCCCGAAAATCTCTAAAATCCAAAAATAGTTCCCAGATTGAGTCTCTGTGTCTCTTTCTATATCCTTTCCTCTTTAATTACCTCTATTTTAATCTTTCTTCTCATATCTTCATCTTTGCTTTTAGCGGTATCCTCATCCTCCTCTTTGTCTTTACTTTTATGTTCATAATTTTTTTCAGCTAAATATTCTCCTTCACATTTGTTCTTATATATATAAGTAAAGTGTTTAGATTTACCTTGGTCTTCATTTTTGCCTTTATCTTTACGCATCTTTGTTTTTGTTGTTATTTTTACCTTTGCCTTTATCCTTTTCTTCATTTATGTACGTAGTCACCTTTACTTTCATTCTTGTATTGGTCTTTTTCTAAGTGTTATTCTTTAACCTTTTGTTAGCAAATTTTTGTTAAATTTATAGATACCATATGCATAAGAAGCACTTGTTTCAGCCCCAACCATTTTCGTTGCACCATTTCCGTTGCAACATTTCTGTTGCATCATTTCCGTTGCATATACACAAGAAGTACTTGTTTCAGCCCCAATCATTTCCGTTGCATCACTTCCGTTGCATCATTTCCATCCCAACCAGATCCGTGTGTAATTTCCGCTTAACTTGCCAATTTACTCCCAACCAACCAACCGCCGCCGTTTCCACCGGTTTCAGTAAAAAATTTGAAAGTTAGCCGAATTTCACTGTTAAAAAGTAATTCTTTCATAGCAATGCGCCCATAAAGTAACTTCGTTTTTTTTGTGTGTGTGGCTGTCGAAATTGGCGGATGCAGAACTTTACTTAAGTTGTTAAAAAATATATGTAAAATTAAATTTATATAAAGTAGAAAAGGTTTAGATCCTATTGCTCTTTAAAAAATTAAGTGTTTGATACGTTCTACTTTATAGAAAATGCTAAAAATTACCTAATTACATATTATCCTTACATTGCCTCGCGTTCTTATTTTTGCGTGAATAAAAAATATTTAAGTCAAACAATTAATGTCAGAAACGAAAATAAAAAAATCAATATAGTACGGAAAATTTGTTTTTGCTCCGATTTTTGCAGTGATTTAGTCCTGAATCGAGTTTTCTGGTCCGAACACTGTTCTTTACATTTTTACTGTTTTATAAACCTCAAACCGCAGTGTGGACAGCAATAGTTAGTGATGTGGTTAAGTTCGATTTGAGATAGTTAACTTTTTGGTGGGGACATGGTATTAACTACACCGAAATGTTTTTAAACTGATAAAAATTATAATTTGCTCCCTAAAACCATTTTAACCGTTGTTTAACATACAAAAATGTTAATCTTAAAATTTTACGACGGCTTACACGTCTTGTTAATCCCTTAATTATGTATGCTTTTATTGGAAATTTCAAGACCCTACCCCCAAATTTGATTCGTTTTTATGAGAAATATTATTGCCTATTTTTATAGATTTTGTAAAAGTCATTTAGAGGTCGCGAACTGTCGATTTAGGTGAGAAAATAATATTTTGTAGCTTTAGGAGTCTTTGAATGACTATTTTTGATTCGGTTTCAAAGGTCGAATATGATCTGAGAAGAGGATATATAGGCCTTTAAAATGGTATATAATAAGCTATTGTCGGACTAGGCTTGTTGGGATTTTTTATCGGATAAAAAAAAATGGAGTGGAATGGATGGAGTGCAATGGGGTATAGTTGTTGTGCTGGGTATGCAGTTACAGTTGCAGGGCTATACTCAATCCCGAATCTTGCGTCCTCGTTCTAGCACTCTGGTTTACCTGAGCAACCCATGTGCGAAATGTGGTAACCAATCCGAGTGGATCCTTGGGTGACGGCAGAAAGAGAGGGAGCTTCGGTGGGGCCACTCCGACTCATTTGATTTAAGGGCTCACTGAAGTCCGCAGCGTTTGTTCACCAGTTGGTGCGGCTGCAAGCGGGTGTCTGTCTTGGAGCAAGCGGCTCGCTATATAAACGTGTATTTGGTTGCGAAACCACCCACGTCCCAGCAATGGGTTGTGCGCTAGATTTGGGCCCCGCCACGTAAAAAACACTTCCAGTGAAGAAGCAAGGCAAAGCCTCGGATGAGACCCCCCCTTGTGATGACGACTACGGCAAACTTTTAAAGGACTGCGATTTGAGGCCATGCACCTGGAATGTCCGGACCCTTAATGGGGAAGGTGCCTCAGCCCGGCTGGTTGATGTCCTCGTAAGGACAAAAGCTGACATCACCGCCATCCAAGGAATGCGTTAGACCGAGCAAGGCAAGTAATGCCTTGGGCCTTGCGTCTTATACTACAGCTGCCATGTAAAGGAGCGCAGATTCGGTGTTGGATTTGTAGTAGGAGAGAACTCCATCGCCGAGTATTGCCGAGGATGAGAAGATCTCTTCTATGAGCGCGTGCTTTTCGACTTCAATGCCAGGGTGGGTAAGGAAGGGATTTTCGGAACCACCGTCGGAAAATTAAGCCTCCACGATGAAACGTCCGACAACGGACTGAGGCTGATCGACTTCGCCGGGGCCCGAAACATGGTCGTATGCAGTACTAGGTTCAAGCATAAAAATATTCAACAATATACGTGGCAGTGTTTTGGAGGTACGTACACTTCGAGGTCCAAACATCGACTCGGACCACTATCTTGTTGCAGCCAAGATACGCACCCGCCTCCGCGCAGAAAAAAATTTGCGTCCAAATATGCAAGAAAAGCTTAACCTCGAACTAGGGTTGCCAGATTTTTTATGCACGAAATCAGTACGTTAGACTTGTTCATGCTAAAAAAATCAGCACTTTTCAGTACATTTTTATTCAAAGCAAAATTATGAATGTAAGTAACAGATAATACTTTAAACCGCCAGAGTACTTGTTTTTAACAAAATTTTGGTATATAAATAAAATATAGTTCATAAAAAAAATGTTATTCATTCTAACATGAGTATACACACATTGTACACAGAAGCCAATAAATTATTTTATATTCATGACATTTTTGAATAGCAATAATGAGACGCAAAAACGAGGACAAGACGAAGTATCTCCTGTCATCAAACAAACAGTCAGCACATTCGCGCCTTGGCACCCACGTCACTGTTGACAGTTACAATTTCGAGAAAGTAGAGAATTTCGTTTACTTGGGAACCAGNTTGGGAACCAGTATTAACACCGATGATAATGTTAGCATGGAAATCCAACGCAGAATCACTCTTGCCAACAAGTGCAACTTTGGACTGAGTAGGCAATTCGGGAGTAAAGTCCTCTCTCGACGTACGAAAACCACGCTCTATAAGTCACTCATCATGCCCGTGCTGGTATATGGCGCAGAAGCATGGACAATGACAAAATGAATGTGAACAAAGACTACATTTATTATATTTTTAACACATTTTGGACACAAAAAGGCAATTATTCTTTGTTTAAACTAAAAATGTGTAAAGGTTATGTATAAATTAACAATTTTTATACACAAATTTCAAATTCATTTCGTTGGGTTTGTTTTGATTTTGAAAAATTCCAAATGTCAAAGACTAACAAAAGCTTTTGTAGAACTTTTGTTTCTGAGTAAGTTCAATAAAATTGGACGGCAATTGGAACGGACTTGCTTCGTTATTTTGTTTAAATGCCTTAAAATGCGTCATTTTTGGAAATGCGAATTCGTATGGAGAAATGCGTCATTTGGCCTTGCGTTTCGGATTTCTCGTACAAATTACGCATTTGGGCTAAATGTAAATGTAATATTAATTAATTTTTTCAACTACGCAAAAGACTAAGAATTCGCTAAAAAGAGTATAAGACTCTTTGTCTTGTATGCAAAACTCTTTTACAATGTCAGTAAATTGTGAAAAAGTAGTTGTAAGTTATAGGCAAAAGCCATTCGAATATTCAAATTTGTTGTTATTAAACTGAAAGTTATTTTCGAGATAACTAGCAACACTCGACAAAAAAGTCAGCCTTATTTTTAAATAACTTAAGCTCCATCATATTATCGCAACTGGTATGTAACCACCCGGCGATATGCCCATAAAACAGTTGATCTTTTTGTTGTATTTATTTTTTAGGCATATCAAACATTATCTGAAACATGTCAACTATAATTAAATTATGTTCTTCTTACATTTTACAGTACAGTTTAAGAAAGTTCCAACGTTATGTAAAAACTTTAGGAAAATCCTAAAATATTTTGTTTGAATTGAAAATTCAGTACAAATCAGTACAAATTTTGAGAAAATCAGGACATTAGCGTACTGATTGAAGAAATGAATAAAATCAGGACAAGAGTTGAAAAGTCAGTACTGTACTGATCAAATCAGTACGTCTGGCAACCGTACCTCGAACAGTTGCTATCACAACAGACAGCCAATGCATTTACTACTCGACTCTCACGCCTGATCTCAAAGTGCACTCTTTAACAAACCGACATCTGCGAGCAGCGGAACCACATTTCCCGCTCATTAAGTACCGCCTTTGAAGAAGTAGTCGGATTTCAGCGAGCCGGAAAGAACAACTGGTACGATGGAGTGTAAGGAAGCTGCAGAGAAAAAAGATGCCGCCTACAGGGCTACGTTGCGATTGGGCGCAGCGCGCGCCATATGGGGCCGTTATAGGCATCTGAAGAGGGAAGCGAGACATATTTGCAGCAATAAGAAGAGAGAGGCCGAAATATGTGAGTGCGAAGAGCTTGAAATGCTGGCCGATAGGAAGAATGTTCGAAAATTTTACCAAAGAGTTAGGAGACTTACGGAAGGTTTCAAGACCAGGGCGTCCTCCTGTAAGAACAACAATGGCGACCTAGTTACCGATGTTCTGAACATACTCAAATTATGGAGGGAACACTTTTTTACCCTACTGAATGGTAGCAGCACGGAAAGTTGTGGAGAAGAAGAACCCGAGCCCCCAGTCGATGATGACGGAGTCGATGGTCCTCCGCCCGACCATGACGAGGTACGAATAGCAATAATAGTAATAATATCCCAACGGTTTTTACCCTCCATTACCGCCCATCCGCACGAGGGGCGCAGTGCGCATGACGTACGGAACCAGTGTTTTCAATTTTTGCGCCGAGTCACGATAGGCAGGAGTTTGTTAAGTGTCGAGATCTAAAACTGTTCAGCTACAGAACTAAATTCATCAGCCGATTTTATGCCTTTATTTTAATGATTCATTTATTGAGAGAGGACAGTATCGATTTCTTAATGCTGAAAAGTGGATCTGATATATCAAACGTGCTGGAATGAGAGTTAAAATCCTGGCATAAGCAACGGAGTGGGTCGTGCAATTCAAAATTAGTTTTACAGGCTTTCAGAAATAGGGGGCAAAAGTGTCTTGATACCCGGGAGGGAACATTAAGGCTAACTAAGAAGAAGCGGACTTGAAATTGAGCCTGTTAGTAATTTAACTATAAAAATTGTACCAAGCATTTGCCTGCGGCTGGAAAGTGTAGGAAGATTAATAAGTTTTAATCGGCTCGTATAAGGTGGAAGGTTATATTGAGAATTCCAACGGAAATTTCTTAAAGCAAAAAGTAGGGACTGTTTTTGAATTGATTCTGTCTTGTCTGAGTAAATTTGATACCTTGGATTCCAAACCACCGAACCGTATTCCAGAATTGGCCTAACTAATGTTGTAAACAGGGCTTTAGTGATGTAAGGGTCACAATATTTTTTACAAATGCAAGTACACCTTTAGTCTTGTTGACTGTCACATTAATCTGAAAATAAAAATTAAGCTTAGGATCCATTGTGGTACCAAGGCCCACAAAATTGTATACCTGTTCCAGGTTATGGTTACCTATTGTATAAGAAGCGGGATGAACAGCTCTTCGCGAGAAGCTCATTACTTTACATTTCTTAGAGGAATAAGATTTACTTGACACCAGTAAGCCATGCTGTCTAAGTCTGATTGTAGGAAAGACCTTTCTTTATTTGAAACGTACGATTTATAAAGCTTTACATCATCTGCACACATTAAAATTTTGGAAAATTGTATATCATCATTTTTTATATCATCAAATTGTATATTCCCTGCAAAAAATGGGACTAAACCGGGATGACTCCGGGAGCAATCGCAAAGGAGCATGCGACTAATACCACTTTTGATCTCTTTATATGGAATGAACTGATCGCTTTTGTTCGAGCATGTCCTATGAAGAGACTAATTGTTCACCTTTATACCCGAACGGGTATAAAAAGCGACTAGTCACTTTTAAAAAATAAAAATAAAAGTTTGAGCCAGCTGAGATTCGAACCGGGGTGCTCAGTTTTGTTAGGCGAATACTCTCTCTGCGTGCCAATGCCGCACATGAAATTTCATTGACTAAGTGCGTACATATCATTAAGTCGTTAATAGTACCCGTTAGAGATGAGTTGGGGGCTGATTGATCTCCAATTATACCCATAAGGGATGAGTCGGGACTAATTGATCTCCATTAGTACCCGAATGATACTAGTTGCGACGAATTAATGCCCAATTGTACCCGATTGAGAGTAATCTCGGAATACTCTCTTTAGAGATTAGTCGCACAATTTTTTGCAGGGTTTAAACCGACATACATACATATGTACGCGATAAAACAACACAATAAATAAATAGTCAATGGTCACAGCGGCGGCGGCAGCGCGGCAAGTCAATTCGATTTAAATGATAGTGGACGTTATTTATTTTGAAATTCAAGTACACAGGCTAGCAGCTAGCAACAAAAACAAACTGACTTAATGAATGCCGCTGGAGAACGTGTTGCACGCGTACGATTGGCTGTAATGACGAAACGTGCTGTGACTCAAATCAATTTAAATTTCGATTGTACAATTTCTAAGGATTATGAAATCTTCGATTGCCGGATTTTCCGCCAAAACAAAACACACTTACACACACGCTATCCGCGCTCGTGGCAAATCAGAAATACTTTCTGTAATACAAATTGAATTGAATTACCTAAACTAAAATGATTTTTATTTATTCGATGCGCGTCGAGCGATTGGATTTAGTGATTTAAAATCGCGGCGGACAGAAAACGCGTGTCTAAATAGTTACTGAGGCTTGCTTTGCGTTGTG
>NW_016157837.1:11065-19003 GCF_001687245.7 Rhagoletis zephyria | reverse complement strand
AAAAGACAAACAAAATAGATTATAACAATTAATGAGCTGATGTAAATAGCTTTAAATAAATGTAGCGAACAGTTTGAGTATCACTGTAATTATGACACTTAATAAACGCAACGCAAACAGCTGTGACAAGAATTACTAGAAGAAGTAAACAAAAAGAGTAGAACAAATGTGCAAAAACAAAACGAATTCAATTAACTACAAAGGATACAACAACAATGATAGCAACAAATGACTCGGCTGGATTAAAATGTATGCTAGTGAAATTTAAGTAAATTTAGTTTAATATAAAACACAATAACTTCCAGTTAGCTTCAATTATTTCACACTAAGATGCTCATAGGCACATTTTATCACAACTTTAACTCAGAATTACCACAATAACATAGCAANCAAACCATAAAGCTGCTGGAGCTGACGCCTGCCAGCTGAGCTGTTCAAGTACGGTGGCGAGGAGTTGATAAGGTCAATGCATCAACACTTATGCAGAATATGGTCAGATGAACACATGCTCGGCGACTCGAATTAAAGCGTGATCTGCCCAATCCACAAGAAAGGCCTTTCGCGCCAACTACCGCGGGATCAGCCTTCTAAGCAAAGGTTACAAGGTCTAATCGAGCTATTGTGTGAAAGACAGAAGCCCACCGTCAATGAACTGATCGAGCCTTATCAGTGTGGCTTAAAGACTGGAAAATCCACCATAGACCAGTTATTCACAATACGCCAAATCTTTGAAAAGACTTGCGAGAAAAGGATCGACACTCACCACCTATTTGTCCACTTTAAAGCCGCTTTCGACAGCACTAAAAGGAGTTGCCTATACGCCGCTATGACTGAATTTGGCATCCCCGCCAAACAGATATGGCTGAGTAAAATGACGTTGAGCAATACCACCAGCTCCGTGAGTATTGGGAAAGACCTCCCCGAGCCGTTCGCCACCAAACGGGGTTTCAGACAGGACGACTTCCTTTCATGTGACTTCTTTAATCTGATGTTGGAGAAGATAATAAGAGCTGCAGAACTGAACCGCTCAGGAACAATTTACTACAAGAGCGTGCAATTGCTGGCTTATGCCGATGATATCGACATCATCGGTAACAAAAACCGGGAACTCTGCTCTGACTTTTCCAAGTTGGATAAGAAAGCAAAGCGAATGTGTCTGGTGGTAAACGAGGACAAAACGAAGTATCTCCTGTTACCAAACAAACAGTCAGCACATTCACGCCTTCGCATCCACGTCACTGTTGACAGTTATAATTTCGAGAAAGTAGAGAATTTGCTTTACTTCGGAACCAGCATTAACACCGATAATAATGTCAGCATGGAAATCCAACGCAGAATCACTCTTGCCAACAAGGGCTACTTTGGACTGAGTAGGCAATTCGGGAGTAAAGTCCTCTGCCGACGTGTGAAAACCAAACTCTATAAGTCACTTATCATGCCCGAGTATGGACAATGACAACATCCGATGAGGCGGCTCTTGGAGTATTCGAGACCACAGATGATGGAACGATGAGCTGTATGAGCTTTACAACGACATGGACATAGTGCAGCGAAATAAAATACAGCGGCTCCGCTGGCTTTGCCATGTCGTTCGAATGGACACATAAGCTCCAGCTCTGAAAGTATTCAACTCGGGACTCGCTGGTGGTAGGAGAGGAAGAGGGGCCACCCACTGAGATGGAAAGACCAGGTGGAGAAGGACTTGGCTTCACTTGGCATTTCCAATTGGCGGCAGTTGGCAGAGAGGAGAAACGACTGGCGTGCTTTGTTGAACTCGGCCAAAATCGCTTAGGCGATTACAGCGCCAAATAAGAAGAAGAAGAAATTAAAAAAATACCTATATATCTCTTATTTTTTTTAATTTTGACCATTGATTATTTCTGCAATTTCAAAATATGGAGTACTATCTCAAATTAAATCTGTTTTCAGATAAACTGATACCTCATTTATTGCGATCGCATAAAAATTGTCGAATTTAGACGACTTTTCTAAAATACGGCCTTGAATTTATATGTATGTATGTACCAGGATTTCAGATTTTTTGAGCAGTCTGGCTAAGGAATTCATCAATATTCGTTCAAAATTGATATATACAATCGCTCTTTAGCAAAAAAGTGGTTTTTCAAGAAATTTTAGGAAATTCAACCAAATTTGGTGAACAAATCGCGCTTAGGCTTCTTACGCGCCGTTCTGAGAATGTTTGAAATCTGACAAAAACCACGGGCTCCACCAACGTAACGGTAATTTCAAAAAACTCAAAGCTAGCTATATTATAGGAGGAGTAGCTTTTGTCCGATTTAAAAAATTTTCAAGACGGTACTTAAGGAGGCTAAGCACAACGTATATACCAAATTTGGTAGAGATCGGTCAAGTAGTTTTTGAGATAGGCATATATCACATAAGTGGGCGGTGCCACCCCCATTTTCCTAAAATTTCTTGAAAAACCACTTTTTTGCTAAAGAGCGATTGTATATATCAATTTTGAATAAATATTGATGAAGTCCTTAGCCACACTGCTCAAAAAATCTGAAATTCCAGTACATACACATATATAAATTCAAGGCCGTATCTAAGAAAGCACAGGCTTTGACTTGCGTCAAGTTAATAGTTATATTAATAAGTATGCTCGGATCTTAGATTTAATTTTCTTATCGATTAATTTAAATTTTACGCTCTTGGAATGTTGCTCCTATTTGCGGACTTTTTTAGTGCAAATTACGTTAGTGAAGATGATACGGATCTTATTAATCCTACAGTTTCTGACTCACACGTATCTTTTGGCTCTCTGTTGCTGACCGAGGATGATGTGCTGAAGGGTATTTCGAGTTTAAAAGCATCCACTCAGACTGATGTAGATGGCCTGTCTCCTATTCTCTTCAAGAACTGCTCTGCTCTCATTAAGCCTCTACTTTTGATCTTTAATTTATCGCTNACTCTACTTTTGATCTTTAATTTATCGATCTCTGTGGGTACGTTTTTAGCGGATTGGAAAAGTGCTTATATTACACCTATCTTCAAAAGTGGAAATAAAAGTGATGTTTCGAATTACAGACCGATTGCTAAATTGACAACGGTTGCTAAATTGTTCGAAAGCATTATCAAGGATAAAATTGCTTTTGCAATTCAATTTGTCCGAATCAGCACGGTTTCGTTAAGGGGAGATCCACGATATCTAATCTTGCTATTTTTACGGATGACTGCATTCGAGGCTTTGAGGCTGGGTATCAAATTGATACAGTATATACTGACTTTGCCAAGGCATTCGATAGGGTGTCTCATAAAATCTTAATTAGTAAATTGGCGTACATGGGTTTTCACTCCGTCTTCCTCGAATGGATCAGTTCCTATCTATCGGAGAGGTACTGTAGGGTGCAAATCGAAGACACAACATCGCGTTCTTTTCACGCTAGTTCTGGGGTCCCTCAGGGAAGTATCCTTGGACCTCTTTTATTTATAATCTTTATCAATGACATAAGCTCGTGTTTCTTATTCTCCAAATTTCTTCTATACGCTGACGATCTCAAAGTTTATTCGGTTGTAACGCGACCTGGGGACTCTGTTTCTCTTCAATCTGATCTAGATAGAGTTAACTCTTGGTGTGAAAGAAATCAACTCTTCTTAAATACTGAAAAATGTTCTCATATGGTTTATTCTAGAAAGTCGATTACAGTAAGCACATCTTATACGATAACAGGTACTAAACTGAAATTTGTTGATCAAGTCAAAGACCTAGGGGTTTATTTTGACTCCAAGCTCACTTATAATACTCATATTAACTTCATTGTTGCAAATTCCTATTCCACGTGGGCCTTTGTGCGTCGTAACTGTTCTGATATTTCTGACCCGTACACTCTTAAAAAACTTTATATTGCTTTTGTCAGGTCTCGTCTGGAATATGCCGCAGTTATTTGGCGACCTTTTCATACGACGTATATTAACAGGATTGAGCGTTTACAAAAGATTTTTATCAAGTCTGCGCTAAGGTTTCTCAGCTTTACGGAGCCAATGCCTTCCTATAAGTCACGTTGCTTACTTTTAAATCTTGATTTGCTCGAAGATAGGAGAAAGTGCCTATCCTGCTCGTTTATCTTGAATGTTATAATTAATATTGTTGATTGCTCAGAAATTCTGCGAAGAATACCGCTCAATATTCCTGTAAGGAATTTGCGGCGTTCTGACTTATTTTACGTACAATCCGCAAAGTCGAATTATGCTTTGAATGCACCTATTAGGCGAGCCCTCAGGGAAATCAATCAAATAAACCAAACGGTGGAAATAGATCTGTCCCTTCCTGGAGTCGTTTTAAAAAACATAGTCTCGAATTACTTTAAGTCATAATTTAGTTGATCTCCAACTTAAATTGAAGTTGTGTTTAAGCTTAGTCAGTAAGAATCTATGTATTCATTGACTGAAATATAAATAAATAAATAAATAAAAAAGCGCCTAAATTCGACAATTTGTATGCGCTTGCAATAAATGAGGTATCAGTTTATTTGAAAATAGATTTAATTCTTAGATAGTACTCCATATTTTGAATTTACTGAAATTATCAATGCTCAAAATTAAAACAACTAAGAGTTATATAGGTCTTTTTAAACTACCCGATAAAAAATCCCAACAAGCCTAGCCCGACAATTGATTATTATACATCATTTTAAAGTATTCTCAGATCATATTCGACCTTTGAAATCGAATCAAAAATAGTCATTCAAAAATTAATAAATCTACAAAATCCTATTTTCTGACCTAAATCGACAGGTCGCGACCTCTAAATGACCTTTAAAAAATCTATAAAAATAGGCAATAACATTACTCATAAAAACGAATCAAATTATGGGTAGGGTCTTGAAATTTCCAACAAAATTATTTTCGATGGGTACCCTAATGTATATTTTATAGTAAAAAGTCAGTTTCAGTAAAATATTGCAGTTTATTATTTTGAGCGAAAGTTAAGATGCCTATACATTAGGGCGGGTCAATTTGTATGGATCGATTTTTTTCGACATTGTTCCTAGCATATTCGGATTCTTCATAAAATTCTAAGAAAAAAATTCCTCCAGACCATAGCTCTAAAGTCAATTTCGAGCCTGCGCATTTTTAAAAGAAGATATCTTATATACAGTCATGTGAAAAATAATAGGGACACATAGTGTTTTTTTGTATAAATACAAAGAAAACCAATATTTTAAATTATTTCCGAGTAGTATTTTTATTTTGAAATCGGCCAATGTTCTACTATAAAACAATAAAAGAATAGGCTCAAATTCTATGCAAAAAGAAAAAATACAAAATATTTCAATATCTAAACTCAAATTATGCTGTGAAAAAATAGGGACATTTACAAAGTTCAAAGTTTTATCATTAAGTTTTGTAGCATTTTTTTAAGTTATTTAATTATTAAGGTTATCTGATTATTTAATATTTCGTTGCATAGCCTTTACTTTGTATAACAGCCGCACAGCGGCGAGGCATAGAGTCGACCAATTTTTGGCATATGGCCGGGGGAATAGCTTCCCATGCTTCCTTCACCAGTAACCAGAGTGCATCTTTATTGGTTGATTTTTTACCCCTCAACGCTACTTTCACATATTGCCACAAATTCTCGATAGGATTTAAATCTGGCGATTGAGCAGGCCAGCTTAGTGTGTTTATGTTGTTATCCGAAAACCATTTCTTTGCCAGCTTCGATGTGTGCTTCGGGTCGTTGTCTTGCTGAAACACCCATCGAAGCGGCATATTATCCTCAGCATAAGGTAACATAACCTCACTTAAAATTCTGCAATAAGTTGCTGCTGTCATTGTCTCCTCAATTCGACATATCGGACCAACACCTTGGTAGGAAAAACATCCCCAAACCATAATTGACCCTCCTCCGTGTTTAAAGGTTTTAACTGTATATTGCGGTTTGAAAGCGGTGTTAACTGGCCTACGAACATGTTGTGTACCGCAGTCAGAATAAAACAGATTAGATTTAGTCTCATCCGACCACAGGATATTGCGCCATTTCTTCACTGACCAATTGATATGCTCGTTAGCAAAAAGTAGCCTTTTAGCAACATTTTGTTTTGACAGAATAGGTACTTTCCTCGGCCTTTTTGATTTTAAATTTTTGTTTATAAGTCTTTTGCGAATGGTGGAACAGTCCACGTCCAAAGAAAATTCATTTTTTATATAATTTGAAGATACAAAGGGGTTCTTTTTCAAAAACCTCTCTATATTTCTTTCAAGAATTGCAGATATTTTTGTTTTCCGTCCACGTGTTTCCACTTTTGGCTTATATTTTATTGCATTTTCCACCATTCTTTTTTAACATTTCAACGTCTCGGCTATTTTCCGGTACAAAAACCCTTTATTTCGAAGGTGTTTTATTTGTTCTCTAAGCTGAAAAGTGCAGTGCTTTCTTCTGCCCATTTTGAGTGACTAAATTGTAGTGTATGATTAGTGGTTTAGTATATAGTTAAATTTCATTTTATATATAATACATTTCGTTGTTTATAATCTTTAAAATCCACACTATTTCAAAGAAATTTGTATTTATTCGCACACGCCAAAACGAACTCACTTCACGAAATGATCAATAATTATGAAACGACGCAAAATATTTCCGCTTCGATAACGGTTCTTAGCTTCCACGACATCGCAGCAGGAAATTATTACGTTATTTCGGACCAATTTTTAAAAATTGAGGCGAAGTAGGATTTTCAAATATTTTAATGCAAGTGTCCCTATTATTTTTCACATGACTGTATAAAAATGAATAGCTGTCCGTTAGCCTCGCTAAGACTCGAAAACGGCTTGACCGATTTGAATATTTTTTTATTTTTTTTGATTTGTTTTTTATAATATCCGGATGGTTAAAACCAGAAAAAAATAGAGAGTTGCCACCTGTTCAACAATTTCAGTATATGTAAGTTAATGATATAAATTAGATATTACAATATGGCTGTCAAAAGAAAGAGGTTATGAAGGCTTACAGGCGAAACTATTTTTGAGGGGGGTTGCCACCTGTTTCAAAATTTAATTAAATTAAATAGCTAAGACAAATTAAATGTTGCAATATGGGTATCAAATTAAAAAGGTTTAAGAAGGCTTACTACTGAAAATATTTTTGAGTCGAGTTGCCACCAATTTCGAAAATTTAATTCAATTAAGTTAATAAGATAAAGTATGTATTATAATATAGGTGTCAAACACAAAGTATTTGAAAAATTATTGATTAAGAAATATTTTCTATAGGCCTGCCACTTACCTGAGCGGTAAAAACTAAAAGCCATACTCGCAAATATTATTCAAAACTTTTGACGCTCGCATCAATGTGGAATACTGTAACTCCGTCAAGTTAGTTTTTATTGATGGCAAACGAAGTACTATCATGTTTGGCAATACATCACCTCATCGAACAATGCATCGAAATTTTAAACAAACTAGTAAAAAGTCTAAGTTCGGGCGGAGCCGAACATTAAATACCCGGCGCAAGTATTAAATATATGTTTTCCACCTTTCCGAAAGCTACCGCTACATGATAAGCCGGCGTGTATAAATTCTAAGTAAACTAGCGTCCTTAAATTTCAAAATATTGAAATTTCAAGCATTTCTGAAATTTACCGTTATATGAAAAGCGGCCGTAATTTTAGTCCGATTTCAACAATTTTCAATGGTTTACTTTTATGTGGCAAGCACAATAACCATACCGAGTTTGGTACAAATTGCTAGAACGGTTAGCGAGATACATATACGTGATCATAAGTGGGCGGTGCCACGCCCATTTTCCAAAATTTTATCATAAACGTATTTCCTGGCAAAGAATTGTTGCAACCATCGTTTTGAATAAATTAGCTTTAATATTTACTGATTTATCGAGGATTTCGTATTTCTCGAAATTACCTTTATATGAGAAGTGGGCGTGGTTATTGTCCGATTTTAAAAATTTTCGGCCAT
>NW_016157837.1:6415-9805 GCF_001687245.7 Rhagoletis zephyria | reverse complement strand
AGATTTGCTTTGAAGCGCCATCTTGCGGTTCTTTAAATAAAAAATAGATATCAGAAATGAATTTTTCATATCATAAAACTCTGGAGCACAACTCCTTATTACAAAAAAAAACATTCCTAACACTTTAGTAAATACTAATCTGATTATGGACTTAGTATTAATTAAATATATGTTCTTTTAAAATTGCGCAGGCTCGAAATTGATTTTAGAGCTATGGTCTAAAGGGCGTTTTTTCTTAGAATTTTATGTAGAATCCGAATCTACTAGGAACGATGTCGAAAAAAAATTGACCCGCCCTACTATACATATATATTTGTATGTATGTATCATTGACCTGGAACATTTTAAGTCCCGAACAAGTTTTAAAGATCTTTAAAATATCTCGAACGGTCAGTAAAAGTCCGCAATGTATAATTTTGAATTACAATGTTTAAATTTAATTAATGCAATAATTGTATTACAAAACATGTTAACATAACATTAACATAAATTTAAAGGAACTCAAATATAAACAAAAATGAAATTTTTTACATACTGTTATGTAAAAACGTCAGGTGCGTCAACTTTTCAGGCAATAAAACGGATCTTCTATCGGTAGTAATTTGCCCAGCTACACTGAGGGATATAATGCATAGTAAAAATGAATACTTTATATTTGATTNGTCGGTAGTAATTTGCCCAGCTACACTGAGGGAAATAATGCATAGTAAAAATGAATACTTTATATTTGATTATCGTTTAAAAATGTTCGTATTTAAAAATAATATGTTCATAAAAAATTTATTCCGCACGTATTTTACTGTTTACATCTGAGTATGTATATATACATATGTAAAGTGTACATACGAACCCCAAGCATGCAGAGCGCCGCGGCTCTGAGAGCGGTGACAACACACACATACATACATAGTACATTGTACATGTGTATCCGTAAAAATCGCGTGATGTGGTGTTGATGGATATTCACCATTTGAAAGCAAATTTATATGTCTGGGAGTAGCTGAGTGCGCAAAGATGCTTGCCACAAGTTGTTGATATCCGGAGATGGTCGGGTGCGAATTCCGCTGCAGGCAACATGCAAATTAATTTTTTTTTTTTAGTTTTTGTCTTGATTATTCACTTCACGGATGCGTTTTCAGTACGAACGCGGTAATTTTAATATGCGCGTAATTGAATTGAATATTTACCAATATACAGTACTTTCGTTGACGTTTATAGTAAGATCAATTACGTTTCTATTTGATGTTAATATTTTTTTCCCTCAGTGTACCGAAAAAATCCTCTCCCTAGATACAGAAGTTGCAACAATACAGAGACGTTTCAAAACATAGGCATATAAGCGAGGATATATCTTTTTCGGCTCACACCACCACTTGAATGGATCATCCCTTCTATTTAAATATTCCTCTTTTAAATACTTATCAACTTCTCGTGTTGCTGCCACCATGCTATTCATCGAACTTGTTACCGAAAGGAATTATAAGTCGTACTCGTCCCAAATGCTTCGCCTTGGCTGAAAATGGTTTACGTTCTGTTGAAATGTCTCAACTTCTTCAACCCTGGCACTTTCTGTTGGTTGTTTTGCTGTTAACTTTTTTTGAATTTCTCTATTGGATTTTTAAATTGAGGGTCGAGTATTGTACTTTCTGCATATAAAATATTATTTTCAATTTTAGAAGAACGTGTCATCATCTCTGTTTTTTTACTAGCATACACATTAGGGCGGGTCGATTTAAAAATCGCTCATTGCTCTGTGAAAATCGTATTCTAGGGATCAAAATAAGAAACTTTGCCGAAGGAACCATACCTCTAAAACGAATTCTGATGTCCCCCAATTTGGGTCGAACTTTTGGGTAGGGGCAAATTTTGAAAAATCCCACTTTGACCCATTTAGAGTGCTCCAATCGAGTCCAAANATGTGGCGGGTCGATTTAAAAATCGCTCATTGCTCTGTGAAAATCGTATTCTAGGGATCAAAATAAGAAACTTTGCCGAAGGAACCATACCTCTAAAACGAATTCTGATGTCCCCCAATTTGGGTCGAACTTTTGGGTAGGGGCAAATTTTGAAAAATCCCACTTTGACCCATTTAGAGTGCTCCAATCGAGTCCAAATGTATGACCGACCCCCACTAACTTTGGACGGCCGATCCACCCATGCCAGTGGCACACCCCCTGGAACTCCCCATACAATTATTTCAAAAAATCACCATTGTTCAAGTGAGTGACTAGCGCACGCACACCGCATTAACCATTTGTATTTATTGAATTAGCTAGACTTGAAATATTTCTACGAATTGTAACTTTTGAACTCATAAAAATTAACTCGCACCGTGAAAACCCCCATCAGCCAACCGGGTAGTTGGCAACGCGTGCGCTACTCGCTCACTTGAACGATCACCAGCTGTCAAAAACAACATATATATAGACACACTTCATATCTATCTCGTGGACGGATCAGAGGAGAAATTATATTTTTAATAATTTTGTAATTTTTTCCGGTATACTTACCTTCCGCATCTTCGGTCTGCCCGAAAATTTGTAACTCGAAGCAAAATTAATGAACGCGAATTGAATACGAACCAAATAAACCTGCGTTGTTCTCAAACTGAATTGAAATCAGTTCGGTGTTTTTTATTTCGTTGAGCCTACCCCAACTTAACAAAACGGGCATTGAAACGGTCGCTCTAGTAATAGTGCCCTATTAGTGCCACCACGTTCCAGCCGCTGTCGTTTGCGTGCCCCCGTGCCCCATCCAGAGCGTCCTTAGTGCGAAAACGTCCGGCAGTGCCGTACAGCCGCCAGCTACACGCCGACGTCATTCCGACATTTCCAGACTGCCTTCAGCGCCGCCCAGGAAAATCAACCCATCGCTCCCGGTTGACCACACCACCTGGCCAGCAACCCCCAGGCATTGGCCGCTCCGCCGCCCACAACTAACGCAGGCCCCCAAGCCCTGCGATTTGGTCCTTCGTCGCCTCCTTTTGACACCAGCCCGCAACACTCCAGGCGGATCATCTTCATCAACCACATAAGTACCCAAAGCCCAAATAAAGCCGTAAGTAAGAAACGAATTTCTTTTAACCCCACTTACGCCCAAAAAAGGAAAAAAAAATACCCATACATATATATATAAAAGAAGCAATATTTGTGGAGATCTCCTATATAAATATTCATATTTTCCCGCGCAATCAGCAAACGGTGCATATTTCTATATGTACTTTCGAACAAAGTGAAAATAACTGCGAGTATTTACTTCTCTCTCATTTTTTTCCACACATAAATTTTGATATATGAGCGCGCATACATATATGCACACACACAAACGTTCACTTAAATATTAAATAGTTAAAAGTTAATAAACTCCACAAATATCAGCTTATCTCTGACC
>NW_016157837.1:0-1801 GCF_001687245.7 Rhagoletis zephyria | reverse complement strand
AGTTGTATTGGAGCTATATGTTAATGTTAACCTATTTCGATAATTTTAAGGAATAATTAAGGTAATATTAAAAAACTGTTATGTGCAAAATTTTAGTAAAATAACTTCAAAATTGAGGGAGTTATTTATAAAATAGTTAAAATTTAATCAAATGTTCAAGTACCGTTATCTCGAAAACCGGAGCCAATCTGGTAAACATTGAATTTAGAACATCCCAATTAAGAGAGTTCAACTTTCAAAATCTTTCCTCAAAGTTTACAACTTGAACAGCGTAATTTCAACCCAGCTTATTCTTTTGTTTTCTATTTCATGTTTATTCCTCGTCTAACTTTTGAAGCACTTGATGAATATGAATTACACTTATATTAATAGATTTATTAAGAGATTACGAATAAAATGATATATAAAACATAGGTGTGCTCACAAATTTAGAAATTAAAATTTTTTGTTTGAAAGTGTACCTATTTTTTAGATTTGCCCATATATGTCATCAAAAGGCAAATAAGCATAAATATAAATAACGAAGTTACTTTGGATAAGATGCGTTTGAAAACATAGTAACCAGAGTTCAGCAAATTTGATTTACCCTCCTCACAATAAAGTCGACTGTAAAGTTAGTTGCAGCTTTTTGACATAATTTTTAACGGGATATCTGTCAAAAGAGCTGCAACTAACTTTACAGTCCACTTTATTTTGACTACGACTACGGGCCAATCACTTTAACCCTAGTTTAAACAGTTCAATTAAATCAAGTTAGTTAAATTCCTTTTCTTCTTAATCGCCATATCTATAAATTATTTTGTAATTTTTAGTTCTTGTTGTAACAAAAGCTTGTTTTTAGTTTTTTTAAACTATAATTTTATTTTCTACTTTTGAAATCCTGCAATCAATTTTATTCTGCCCGTATATTTCTCATTCTACCTAATTCTTTCAATGCATCGTTATGGCATGGCTTCTTTCCAGTCAGTTTCGAGCTAACCAGTTCCTCTATCCGAAATCGTTCTCGCGATCTAACTCTACTAAGAGCGACAAGGGCTTGACCATTTCCGAATAACTTTGATCATAACAGCGTAGTCCACAGTACTGCATTGCATCTTACGTACTGTTGATACCCATGATAGCATGACTGGCAGCATTCTGCTTTCAGCGGTTCCGTAGTTTAACTTTGCCGGAATCGGTATTGGCTTTGGCTGTATTACATGTCCATTTCCATACATTTCATCTTGTCGATAATTTGGCTAGATAATTTCAGTGATTTGGGGTTTGAATAAATTACAATTTAAGTAGGTCATACACATATTTGTATGTATTCTGAATGTGAACTAAATCGGATTATAAATACGGGTTTTCCAAATATCTCGACTCCTGCGCCACCTATCGGCAAAATTTTTTTGTGGAGTTATTTCTTTTTATATAAGTATATATATATTCCAAATATGTACCAAATCGGACTATAAATGCCGGTTTTACAAATATCTGCGTCACCTAGCGGATTTATTCGTTTTGCATTGTCATAAGGTTCTGAGCTAAGTTTGAAATTTCAAGTAGCTCATCGGGAAGTTTGTTAAATATTGATTGAAAAATTCCAGGACATACATACATACAAGTGAAAGTAAATACAAGCTTGTAAAAAGGAGCATCAATTTTACATCACACAGCAGCTTTCATAGCAAAAAGGTACGTGGTTAAAATATCAATAATACAAGGTTGGATAACCTGGCAGTTGTCTCGCTCCCGCATTCNTGAAAGTAAATACAAGCTTGTAAAAAGGAGCATCAATTTTACATCACACAGCAGCTTT
>NW_016157836.1:145988-197143 GCF_001687245.7 Rhagoletis zephyria | reverse complement strand
TGTCAAACCTATTCACGTAACCGCCCACTTCATGTAATTACCGCCACCATGCATATTACTTAGCCGACAGCATGTAACTAATTAATACCCACTAGTTTTTCTTTCAAAATTTAATATGCCGTCAGCAACATGCTTTGTGACGCGTCAATGTTGTAAGCTTTTGTAAAAGAAAATAATAGTGAAGAAAACATCAACGGCGTGTGTTCTAAGTTCAAACGCTTGCTCGTAAAAGAAAGAAACACACAAACACTCTTATAGTATAAACGTGCTTTAAAGTATTGTATGCTTAGCCCTACAAGCAGCCGCATATTAATTTTCACTGCCCTTGCAATTTTTTTTAACACATAAGTATATATCTAAGTATGTGCATTAGGGCGGGTTGATATTTTTTTTTTATCGTATAGCAAAAACGTAAACTACATATAATTCTAAGAAAATTCTCCGAAGAAACCATGTATCTAAAATAAAATCCTAATCCGCGCCTCTCGACTTGAAAATTTATATGGCCGCCTTTGCCAAAAAAAATAAATGTTAGAAAAAATAGGTTTTTCCAAAAAGGAATCGAATTTTCTGAATAAAATTTGTTTAGTAAGGTAGTTCTTTTGCACTTTATATTTTTTCTACACTCAAAATTTGTTTTCATTAAAAAAAATATTCACCCAAGTAAAAAATTTTCAAGTCGAGAGGCGCGGATTAGGGTTTGATTTTAGACCCATGGTTTCTTCAGAGAATTTTCTTAGAATTTAATGTAGATTACGTTTTTGCTATACGATTTTTATTTTTTTTTCATCCATACAAATCAACCCGCCCTAATGTGCATATGTATGCGTTATAAAATATTTTTAACTAAAATATATATATTTTTAGACATAGTCTAGACGTTTTGACCGCGTTGAAATGCAGGCATATTCATATACTATATGTATGTATGTATGTGCAGACATATGTGTGTATATTTTCCATATATATGCACGTGTAATCATACATATCTACATATTTAAATAAGTATGCAACGTTGCGTAAAGCCCGTCATTTTACTTTTGACATTTTGACAGGCCGACAGGTTGGTCTAGTCGATCGGTCGAATTGTTAAAGACAGAAAAATTGTCGGCTTACTGGGAAACTCCAGGTAAGCTGTAAGTACATTTAAGTGAAAGTGTGTGGGAAATATGCATAATGAAGATTTGAAAGAAATAATACCTTTTGAACTAAACATAGAAATCGATAATTTTTTTATGAATTTATGTTGTGGGTTACAAGCAAAATACAAAAAATTCAACAATAATATCCCGGTTGCTCATTAAATATTGACAAACATGTCGCTCGTTTGCTGGCAGCAGGTTACAGAAACAGAAACTAATCCTTGCTAGTGAAAAGCAGAACCCCAAAAAGTCGTCTCAACTGCTTCGTGGCAGGCAGTGAAAATGCAGTTATCATAAGTAAATAAGTTAGCACAAGAAGTTACCAGACAGTAATCCAACAAGTAGTCAGATGCCTCATTGTCACGTACTCTCGAGAAACCTAGCAACCATGAATTGATTATACTATGTAATTGTCAAATCTCGTGTTGAGAGAAATAAGTCTACTTGACTTAACAAAACTTTTTATCAGTGGATAGTAAAACACGCTCGTTAGATTTTCAAACATAATTTAGCCGAGACTTGCGTTGCCAAACTAGTTTGAAAGTGGTTGTAGTCATCAGTAGGTTAGATATGCTAAAATTGAAGTGGCTGCCAGTGGCCCCACTAGCACGACTAGGCTCTTAAATTAAGTCAAAAGTTGCCGTATTCCTACTTCGGCTATGTCGGTTTAGCCTTTGAGTACTTCTAAACCCAAGAATTTTCGTCTTTTTTGCAAAGTACAGCATATTCTCATAACAGATGCTGCAAGCTTTCTGGCTCTTCTTCCTCTGTGCTAGTTCTGAATAAGTCGTTGTAGGGAACCCCTAACATCTCAATGTGCATTTCGATAGAAACATGGCTGTGACTAAGTGCCCTCTGCTAGATATAAGCAAGGCCTTCGACTGCTTCTCGTTCCACGTTGGTCCCGTAAGTTTTGCATTATTGCATGTAGGTAGACTTGCCCACCTGTAGGTTTATCTCTTAAGATATAAATCCCTTAGAAAGAAGAGCTTGCTGGTAGCGAGCGGCTTGCCAAAACCCGTCTAGGACTATGAAAGTGGAATGGAGGTACCCTTTCTTGCAAGTTGGCCGACTTTTCGTTGCATAGTATGTTCTGGTGCCCGGCACCCATATAAAGTGCGGCAGTCCGCTACAGTTATTAAACTGCATGTGACCGACTCAAACGCTTTGAGTGCCGCCCAGCTGTCCGATAGAAGAAGTTTAGAAGTTAGTTTGAAACACGCTGCAATAGTCGGATGGGCGACATGATTTATCCAGACCCAGCTGGGCTGAAATTTCCCAAACCATTAAATGGGAGTCTGCTTTTAACCTCATGACTGATGTAAAGCTGATTGATAATAGGTTTTATCCTTGAAGTCTAAATATATAGAATTCCTCTACGCGACAGATTCTACGTCTCTCCAATGCCTTTTTAACGCTGTTCAGGCTTTGGAGGTCTTTTGTTCAACGTGCGAATTCCATACAAGTTTACTATATATGATCGCAGCTAATTAGTTTACTTAACAAGAAATCTGATTAGTGAATCTTTTTGTGTAGGGGGAATGAGGCCGCTCAATCTTTGGCTTCTTGCAAAGAATACAACTCTAGTTTTGGATGGGTTACATGACCGCTCATTATCATTACATTAAGTGTAAAAGCTATGCAGTGTTCTTTGCGCTTTTTTGCAAAAAATCTGAGAGAGAGGCAGAATACAATGCCTGCATAGGCCCATGCATACCTATTAAGGTCGACAAGTAGGAACTCATTTACCGTGCGCCGCTATAAACTTCGTACGTGACATATTGACCCCCTTCCATATATTTTGTCAACACATTTAACAAAAAAGGTTAAGTTACTATGTAACTGGCGGCTATCTTTTTTTACGCTTTCGTTTACATTTGCGCCGCTCACGAAATTTAGTAAATTACTTTTTACCAATAACAGTAAGTGATATTGCCACGTTCTACTCATTAGTTTTTTACTTGTTTTTGACTCGGAGTAAATTACATTCATTTAGCTGTTTTCGCGTGTGTATTTTGTTTAAAATGCTAATAAGCAATTTATAACAAATTAAAAAATACATAAATTTTACCGCGTTCGTCATGCCACTCCGCCTACAACAACACAAATTATATGCTGTTTTTTTATTTACCCACTTACGTTCTTACATGAATTAATCAACATGCACTATTGGACGTACCTACATATGTACGAGTGGGTAGAGCTATTAAAATTTGTCTAATTATTAACTCCAAAAATGCTATGTAATTAATAAAATAGATTTAAAATGAGATATAGACAAGAATGGTGAGGGGAAAACGTGACAAATTATATACTGAATTGGCTAATGCTTGCAAATGTTTAGTAATATGCATTATTTCCTTTTTTGTTAAAAATAGAATAAAACTATTATGAAAGTAGAAAAGTAAGAACCAAAATAACCACTAAGCTTATTATCCAGCTTGAATGAATAATAAAAAAAAAACTGTGACCATTTTTCTACTACAGAGTTCAATCAATTTAGAGAGCTTAGCTGGATATTAAAACCAATCTATGGTGCTCATCCACATATTGACAAGATTCAAACACTTACATTAATATTTTTTTTTATAAAAATAAAGTATATTGTTTAACAAAAACCGTACAAATCCAAGTTTCAATCTTTATGCAACATTAAAAAAATCAACAACACTTCGTTAAAACTTCGAGCTTTTTAATTGGATTTTGTAGAAATATGTATTTTGGGTATGCAGTTTTGTAGCCAATTCAACTATAGTATAACGAAGTGCAAGTTTAAAGGAGCTGGGACTTACCGTTGATTGTTGGCAATTTTTTTTTGTTTTTTTTTTTTCAAAAATCAACGGTATTTTGTAGCCACTTGAAACTTGCACTTCATTGTACTAAAATTAAATGGGCTACAAAACTGCATACTCAACATATTTCTTCAAAATTAAAAAGCTTGAAATTTTTACGAAAGTTTGTTGGTTCTTTTATATGTTGCACAAAGATTTAAACTTGGGTATATATGCCTTTTTTTAAGGAGTATACTGTATTTTTATTAACAAATAAATAAGTTAAAAAAATATTAAGATAGATAATCTTAAACTTGGGTTTTTTGAGGAGTATACTGTATTTTTATTAACAAATAAGTAAGTTAAAAAAATATTAAGATAGATAATCAAATCTTGTCAATATTTGGGGGCTGTAAAGTTATGATAAGCTCTATATTATTTAAGTTATTTTATACTCGAAGATTAGGGTGCTTTTTTAATGTCAGAATGGCACATCAATAACACATTTTCGAGCATAGACTACAACTACAACTTCACTCACGCATATAATGCAGAAAAACATTTCAAAAGCATTCTCAACGCTCCACAAAAATTAAAGCAATGAAAATTTGTATGCACTTACATACATATGTATGTATGAAAAATACTCGAGAAATATACATAAATTGAAAATTTTCTAGTGCGTGATTTGAATGTGAGCGCATAATTGTTTGTTATTTCGTCATATAGAGCTTTAATATTATAGGTACTATATAGTATCATACCAAAGCTATTCTATGTCTCTTCAGCATACTTGATTGAGTTTCTAGTTGAGGCCACTCACAAAAAGACCGAAAAAAAATTATTCTATTGGAAAAAAAATTCTAAAAATGTTAATAAAATTGCTTTGAACTTTGCGCACAGCCCACACACAGCAGGCATTGCAAGTGGAGACAAAAAAAAATTACCACTGTTTTAGGTATGTTGAGCGCTGGGTACGTGCTGGCTGTAGTAAGCCTGTACATAAATATGTAACTGTAAATTTATAATTCATACATACGTATGTAGTATGTGTGAGTACATAGTTATTTAAATTTTACACGCTCACTTACTACATAAATATTTAAAATGCAATAAATATCTTTAACGCAATTACATTTTTATTATGCTTAACTCATGTGGCTTATATTTCATGTCATTTAAGTAATTTTTTTTTCATTTTATTCTTTTTCTTTTCATTTATAGCGGCCTCCTAGTTCACAACTGTCATATGGTGGCGCCATGAACGATGACGCTAGGTCGCCGGGCGCTGGTAGTACACCAGGCCCACTATCACAACAACCACCTGTTTTAGACACATCAGACCCTGGTAAGTGTGGAATTGTAAATGAATTTTAAATTAATTTCAATAGTAAAGAAATGTTTTAGCTGTAAAGGAGGAAGGGAACGTTGAAACTAGGAAATCGGTGGTACTTGAGCGTAATAACTATTTTAGTCATAGATTTTATTTTAGTGAAAATCTACTTAAGCAGCATCTAGTCAGCGGAAAGCATTCTGCAGTAGGTGGCGCTGGAGTCGTAATACTTCTAAAAATAGTATTTGCAGTTATATTTGATTCTTATTGAATTCCTTACCTACATACATACATTTGAATGTAAAAACCTTTGTATAACTTTTACCTGAACAAAGATAACAGGGATATTCTGGCAAGGGTCTTCCAACTGACCGCAGACTTTCGTAAGACAGTTCACAATTCTCACATGTTGCCTTTTTTGCCCTTTTTAAAATATTTGCCTTTTCTGCCTTTAATTGTAAAGTGCAAGGAAGTAGCCCTTAATCCTGATAATATGAAAGTTTTAAACGTTCCATATTCAAATGGGCGCCACTTGTATCAACTCACGTCGAGCACGCGTTTAGTACATTCAAACTCGAAAGAAGAAAATAGTCAAAGGTTCAAAGTACAAATTTTTCATATAATGAAACTAGTTCATAGTTTTTCGCTTTTTACTTGTAAAACAAAAATTTATAAAATAAATGAGGTTGTTCACACTTACCTGGTTATCAGTTTATCTGGCTAAAATTTTTTATTATATAGTGTATTTTATTGTTGTAAATCGAATAAAAATATAACCACATAACCAGATAATCTGATAACCAGGCAAGTGTGAGCCACCTCAATGTATATTTTGATTGTTTTTCGGTTTTTGTCTTTTTTTGTGCCTTCTTTTGCATTTTTTGCGGTTTCTGGTACCTCGTCCCGCCTATTTCGCTATTTTAATTTGCCTTTTTAAAGGTTTTTAGGTCCTAAAAATCCGTTCGCTGGTGATGACTTTTGCACCACTTTGGTTTTAAGTTTGAAACCAACGTTTTTTCACATAAGAAAAAAAAAAAAATCATTTAGTTTAGCAGCAAGAAGTGTGACACAAAGCCCTTAAATTTTTTTCTGGATAGCACTTGCATGCTTCTAAAAGAAATACCCTCTTTAATGAGCATCATTAAAGCAACAATGTTGCCTGAAGCAATTTTGCATACATTTAATTAAATTTCCAACACCTAAACGCCATTTGAGCGATAAAATTCTGCCGCAAAACCAGCTAGCTGACCAGATTTAAGTAGAATTCCGCAGTCATAAACATTTGTAGAGTACGCGGATTATATCTACTAGTAAATCAATAGTAGGTATTAGTCTTGCCTAATAAACTTCAACATAAATTCATCATTTTAATTACTTTAGTAAAATTGCGACACGCCTAGTTTATGTACATACACACATACATATTTACGTAGTACATACATATGTAGTGTATGTACATACATATATTTAACCTAGTGTTCAAAAAGTTCGCTACAGTAACAAAGAACCAAATAGAGCCCAGCCGCAGTAGTAAGCGTTGTGATGGCGGCAAACTTTAAACAACGCACAATTGAGCGCAAAATTTTTGTGTCTGAAAATAAGATTCATAAAATCTTAAAAAACAAGTATTAAACTAAAAATGTAGCAAAGCAAAGAATGGCTGCAAAGCTGAAAATCACATTTTTACGATTTTTTACAGCCACTTTTGGGCGCTTAAAGTTGTAAGCTGCTTTGTGCACAAAAACATAAAAAAGCCAACACGAAAAAAAACACTTCAACAAAAAAAAAAACTGAAACGAAAACGATCTGTGAAAACCTTGCGCTATTCACCAATGATTTGGCAGACAGATGGGCGCGCATGTGCGTCTGCGCAGAAAATGCATTATCACTGCCCTGTTGTTGAGGCGCAGTGCACCGCGCGCGCAGCTGCAACAATGGACGCCCGGCTGTAATGTGCCTGTAAGTGGCTACAAAGCTGTGGCGCAAGAATAAGCACCAGCGTGCGCGTAGCTACAATTTTTGCCTATCACCGTAAATAATTCATTGCGTTGCTTTGCAGCTGACGTAGCGCTGAGGTAGTGAAGTAGTAAAGGTGAAGGTGTATGCGCGTGCACTCCACCTACCTTCGAAATAACGCTGAAATGGTACTCGATAGAAAAGATGCACTTTAAAACCCTCTGTTTTTCTTTTGTGTTGGTTTTATAGCTGGCAAGTATGAATGTTGTGTGAGTCCGATTTTTGAAGTGCTCCAAAGGTGTTGCTGTAACAATTGTTTTCATCTTTCGTCTCTTTTATGCATCTCTGGNGCATTATCACTGCCCTGTTGTTGAGGCGCAGTGCACCGCGCGCGCAGCTGCAACAATGGACGCCCGGCTGTAATGTGCCTGTAAGTGGCTACAAAGCTGTGGCGCAAGAATAAGCACCAGCGTGCGCGTAGCTACAATTTTTGCCTATCACCGTAAATAATTCATTGCGTTGCTTTGCAGCTGACGTAGCGCTGAGGTAGTGAAGTAGTAAAGGTGAAGGTGTATGCGCGTGCACTCCACCTACCTTCGAAATAACGCTGAAATGGTACTCGATAGAAAAGATGCACTTTAAAACCCTCTGTTTTTTCTTTTGTGTTGGTTTTATAGCTGGCAAGTATAAATGTTGTGTGAGTCCGATTTTTGAAGTGCTCCAAAGGTGTTGCTGTAACAATTGTTTTCATCTTTCATCTCTTTTATGCATCTGTCTGCTTGTGTGTGTATGTATGATTTGTGGAAGTAAAGTGCAGTGAATGGAGTGCTACATTGCGCGGGCCATTTTCAAAGAGCTTTTCTTGAAAGTGTAGCTGCCGCTGCAATAGAGACAACAGCAGTGGCTTACTGCGGGTTTGGCGGCAAAAGTGCCAACATTCAAGAGCTTACCAGTTGTAGTNCCCCCCCGGCTAGGCACTTATATAACTGGGTGGTTGAATACAAGTGTAGCAATATTTAGTAGTGGCGTCGGACTGTCTGCTAAGTTGGAGTGAAAGTTATGGTGAAGTTATGTACTCACTTTATCAATTTTCAAAAGGGTAAGTGAAGTGGAGTGGTTTCTTGGAACAAAATAATTACTGCTCAAAAAAAAGCTGAACACCAGTTTTTGCTGCTGAGCCTAGTTCAGTAGATAAACGTTCGAACGAAATTTTGGTTCAGTGAGTTAAAGGCCACTAGCGAATATCTCATAGCTTTAACCTACTAGTTTTTTTTTATTGTAGAAAACACATATATTCTATACGTCAAAGAATGTTTAAACTTCAATAACATACAACAACCACAACAAACTCTGTTGTAGCTTTGGAAAATGTATTTTCTTTTTAACCGACTTCGAAAAGAGGAACGTTATTAATTCACCGAAGTATTTTATTTATTTATATTACCGTATAACTTTGGACAAAGTGAACCGTTTTCGATAATTATATTTTATCGGAAGGGTGGTACCTCTAGGGTGGTCCCACGTTAATTTGGTTTATTTCCGATCATTTTCGCAATAACGAAATTTCGTATTTTGATAGTTCTCATCCACACAAGTACTCATCTTCTGAGACCTGTGTCTCATTTTGGGTGTTGTGGTTTTCAGGATGCACGCAGATACATATACAAATTAAATCTGAATGAAGGGCTGATTGTCTGAAAGACTTGCTGTCTTCAGATATATGTACAGAAATATGTATCAATGCACAGTTCCGCACATAAAATAAGTTTGGTAATTTTTGTTGAATTTGGAAACTTTTTCTGGGGATTTTGTTAAAAAATAAAAAAAAATAAAAATGTTGTGGCAACACTGATCACGGCTCTGGGACCAAAAAACAGTTATGGAGCTATACTGCGTAGTTAGCAGGCGTCAGTCAGTCTTTACATACAAAAGGCCTGAGCTTAGATCTTACTGCTTCCCATAAAGTAACTAGCGCNCTGCTGAGCCTAGTTCAGTAGATAAACGTTCGAACGAAATTTTGGTTCAGTGAGTTAAAGGCCACTAGCGAATATCTCATAGCTTTAACCTACTAGTTTTTTTTTTTATTGTAGAAAACACATATGCTATACGTCAAAGAATGTTAAAACTTCAATAACATACAACAACCACAACAAACTCTGTTGTAGCTTTGGAAAATGTATTTTCTTTTTAACCGACTTCGAAAAGAGGAACGTTATTAATTCACCGAAGTATTTTATTTATTTATATTACCGTATAACTTTGGACAAAGTGAACCGTTTTCGATAATTATATTTTATCGGAAGGGTGGTACCTCTAGGGTGGTCCCACGTTAATTTGGTTTATTTCCGATCATTTTCGCAATAACGAAATTTCGTATTTTGGTAGTTCTCATCCACACAAGTACTCATCTTCTGAGACCTGTGTCTCATTTTGGGTGTTGTGGTTTTCAGGATGCACGCAGATACATATACAAATTAAATCTGAATGAAGGGCTGATTGTCTGAAAGACTTGCTGTCTTCAGATATATGTACAGAAATATGTATCAATGCACAGTTCCGCACATAAAATAAGTTTGGTAATTTTTGTTGAATTTGGAAACTTTTTCTGGGGATTTTGTTAAAAAATAAAAAAAAATAAAAATGTTGTGGCAACACTGATCACGGCTCTGGGACCAAAAAACAGTTATGGAGCTATACTGCGTAGTTAGCAGGCGTCAGTCAGTCTTTACATACAAAAGGCCTGAGCTTAGATCTTACTGCTTCCCATAAAGTAACTAGCGCTACTCCTCTCAAAGCGACAAAAAATTACCCCGACAATAAAACGCTTTCTAAGCATTAAACCCACTATCTACTTAATAATACCCTAATATTTTTCACTTTTACCTAATTCTTTGCTTGCCAATTGAGAGCATTTCAAAACCCTTTTCAACAATTTGAACACTTTCAGCCGTCATTCACTTAAAACGTTACGCAAAAGTTAATTTGGCAAAGTAGCGAAAAATTACCCGTATCAGAGTAGTAACAGCAATAACGGCCACACCTCTTTTCCTCATGTCGCACATGTCATACAAAAAAAGCGAGGTAAAAAGGAGAAGCTCAACGATTTGCTAGCCGCTAAAAAGCAGCTACAAAACCGGCGCGTCAAAATAGACAAAGAACGCTTATGAGCAGTGTTACAACCCCTAAAAGTCGGCTAGAGAAATCAAGCGGCTGAAAAATTCACAAATTCGCTATTGCACACGTCGAATGATGACGTGGCGCCACCACTATTCGAACAGTACGAGTAACAACAATAACGCATTATCATATTTCGCATTTATGAGGACGGAATGATGAAATGACGAACTGCCTGCCTGGCTGCTGAAGAGTGGTTGGCATCGTTGTAGTTATTCATTCTTTCGTTTTTCACTAAAAATTTGTATCTCCCTCCATACGGGGTGCAAAAGGGTGCGCATCAAATTTCCACATCTTTTGTTTGCCAGCGAAACGCACATACTATAAATATATGAGCACAAATGCATAGCAATTTTTGTGTTTGATTTTTTTTTTATTTAATGTTTTTTTTCACTTTGGTGAACCTTCCTTCGTCACTATTCGAAAAATGTTTCGGGGTGTTTTCGATGGTGTTGGTGCGCACAACACATCACGGCGCATCACATCACCTCATATTGTAAAAAGCCATCAAAATTAACGCGCATTCATCAGCAACAGCATCAACAAGCACAGCGACTGGATGAAAAAAAAATCATTAAGAAACTACGGCAACAACTACAACAATGATGTTGCGCTTGACAATGGCAACATGCGTTTGTGACAAACTGAAGTACGAAAAGTACCGAATAATAATAGTCGTTAATAAAAGGAGGAATAAAACGAAAGCAACAACAACAACAATAACAGAAACAAAGAACTATACATCGAAGTTGACAAACAAGCAACACCAGTTAAAAGCAACAACGATAACAAAAATTAAAAAAAAAACAGCGTCAACTGCAGATACATCCAACAATGTGTGGCAACTTTTCTCTGCTTGGACAGCGACAACGACTTTTGAACCATTTTTACGTTTTATCGCATCAGCAGACAAAATAAAATATTTAAAAAACAAAAAAAAAAGAGCATGGCTGGAAGCACGCATAGCGAAAGGTGGCAGATTGTAGTGGTAAAAAACTGGGAGGTTGGTTAGCTTCAGTAGGGGTTGTGCGATTAGCGAACGGAGGGAACGGACGTCTTTTAATGTACAACAATGTATTTTATAGATTTCTCAGGCATGTAATGAGAACGTACATACATACCCTCCAGTACTGCTGAAGTCAATCGCTACTTTTGAACCAATACTGCACCGACTTCTTGGTAAGTAGCTACTCTATTAACCCGTGGTAGTGCACCTGGTAGTGCAGAGTCGAACCAGTCGGAAGCAGAATAGAGAAAAACTACGAAAGAGGGCGCCCATAAATGACACAAGTGACTACTCTAGTAACTCCCAATAGTGTAGAGAGAGTCGATGGCGACTACAGCCTAGGACATTGCCTTGTAAAAGTAATCGCTGAAATACACTGCAAGTAGTCGGTCGGTAATTTACGGTGTTTACTTGGTAGCTACCGATTCATCAGTCCTTTAGTCGCTTCCCCGTACTGGAGGGTATGTATGTGCAGTTAACGTATTGATTTTATGTAATTGTGACTTTGATTGATTTGGTATTGGTGAAAAAATATGGGTTTAAGGCTTTGAAAGGATTCTTTCAAAATTTACGTACTGCCATTTCGGATCCTCGAGGAAGAACATGGCTAAGATAATTCCACCTTATCGTAATCCCCCATTTAGCTGATATTGCAACAAGTAGATAAATAACTAGTTAATAACACCACAAGTTTCTCTATTTTCCACATTTCCAGACATGCATGGGCTTTTCGCCGCCCAGTGTTCTGATGCGGTAGAAGTGATGGACAGACAGTTTTTATCCTGTAGTTTTACAGCGTACCATCAAAGAATTGAAAGCCTAACTTTCTCTTTCCTATCGTAATATGTATATACTCACATCCTTTACATGTACATATGTATTACATTCGTAAACATCCAATCCGCTACTTTCAAAACTGGCTTTCAGCATTGTGTTAGAAGTTCTTTATCAAAACTTTTTAAGTATCTAAATGTTTTTCCCCATTCTCATATTTATACAACTCACTAAAATATGCGCTTATTTATATTTCCTTTTTAGTCACAAGCGTTTGGAGAGGGAATATGTACTTATTGAACTCTTATTGTCATATTTTCCACATGAAATGATTTACGATGCAAAAGTACATAAATAATAGTTATAGCGAAAAAAAAAAATAGATGGATCTATAAATTGAATTACTTTATGAATGTATTTGGTAATCTCTGAAATCAGTTGACTCAATCCATCATTAAGAACTTTGCCTACATATATAGTCTCAGATGAATAATGAAAAGCGCTTATTACCGCTGTAACGATCTTACCAAAAATTTGTTGGTTTTCGTTTACACCAAGGTATCCTTATGACCATTTTTCATACCAAAACCTGCCGAAATTTAAATTTTGGTGTTTTCGCTAGGCGCACATCTGCGGTGTAGTCGAGGACTATTGAGATGACAGTCTCACACTTAAGTGTGGTCCTCCAGTATGGATTTTCCTTTCACTCCGACTTTGTTCAGACGTGACGCCTATCTGGTACTGGGTCCGTTAGAGTGAGAATGGATGCTGCGTCGAAGTATGGACTCTAACCTACGCCTAATGTAAATCTTGCTTATTAACAAAACGAAAACGTGGAGAAATTATTTTGATGCCTTTCAGAGATTCATAAGTATGCAGATCTTTTCTACATAATACAACTGTTTCATTTTTAGTAGCGATGGCATCCTCAACGTGTACATTAAGTAGTGGATTTGGCACAAGAGGATCTCTAACAGCTGCTCTCTCATAAGCAATAAAACCTCGTACCCTAAAAATAGTGCATGATTCAACATCAAGGCGATATGCCCTGCTCGTCACTTATTTAAATTATAATATTGGCAAAAAAAACAAAATTAAACCGCTTTCAAAAGTAATACTTAATATGGTCGCCACACAAGTGAGCGAGAGTTAAGATACTACTTGTGATATTGTATACAATGTAAGTCCATACTTATTACATTCGCATGAAGGTGCCTAAATTGTTTACAACACACAAGCACATAATTCAAATACATAGTTACATTCTCTGGGAACAAATCACGAAATACAACAAAAAAAAAATAGAGTTCGTACAGAAAGAATCAAAAGAGTGCATTTATTTGAGAGAAAAGAAAACTAAATTCTAGGAATAAATTTTAAAAACGAAAATTAAATCCTAACGTAACCTATAATTATGTGCTGTGCTACAGCGCAGGCGCACACGAGGGTTACCGCAGAGCACACGTCGGAACGCCTTCTAACCCAACAAACAATTCAAATTAAGCAGTCCCAAATAATTTTCCCTCGCTGGCTGAGCACCTCTTCAAAGAATTTTCTACACTCACTCACTTATGGCATGCAAAGAAATTAAATTTTCACTTGCATTAAAACCATAATTACAGGTTACGTTCAGTTGAGCCGCCTTTTGCAGGTCATCGCTTTGGAGAAATTCAAAGCGATTGACTCTCATGTGGCACGCATGCAACAGTCTAACGATCGAAAAAATCCGTCGCTTTCAACTAGCTGACAGTTTGGTAAACACGCGTGCGGTTAGCTGAGGGAAAACAAAAAAAAAAAGAAAACAAATTGCTCAACCGCAAACAGCAAGTGTCAAAATGTCAAATTACTATATTCGAGTGTCCACACACATTTTCAGCGCTGCTGCAGCTTAATTTCCAAGACGTTGACTTTTTAATGCAATCACGCATACACCCATACATACATACTTTAGAGTACATATTTGCATATATATTTACATACATAAAAAGCGCGTTCGCAATAAATTCAAATTACATGTATGTACCTAAACAAAACGCCAAGGCGGCGCTGAATTGTTTTCTTAGCCACCGCAGCAACCACTTAAAATACTCGTAAATATAAATACAATTTAAATCCTCAACATATGCAACACATCCACTAATGCCAATTTTCCGTTTGTTATCCTTTTCAAATCAAATTGAAAACTGGCCACGCAATGCCTTGTGGTTTTTTGATGCCTTGAGTGACAGTTGGCTTTCCCTCCCTTGCTTCCGCCGTTGCTGCTACTGTTGAGGTATGTATTTGTGCAGCTAACAAACAAGCTGCCGAATGCAAATAATCAAACAGCTGCATTGCATTAATGTTGTTGTCGTTCGTATATTTTTCTTGTTTAATCTTCTTTGTTGTTTAGTGTTGTTGTTGCACGCGCTTAAAGTAAACAAATCAGCAGGATATTAAAAATTTTCACCACATCTGAGCATAGTTTGATCCCTGTGTGAGGGTAGTCGTTAGCAATTTAACGCTGCTATGCATCAATACAAATTTGCCGCAATGGCTGCGCTTGTGCGTGTGTGTTTAGATTAGTGTATTAATTGAAGTGTGTGATTGAACTTATGGTATTTTTTTTTTAATAGCAAAACATTTAAGCCCGATTGTAAGTTTGTCAATTAAAAGTTTTGACACCAAAAAGTGGATAATAGGCGAAGAACAGCAGGGGAGAGCCGACGGGAGTTTTTGAAGATTCTGTGGTGGATGCAAGTGACCTGCATACAAACACACATAGGTATATATATGTACATTATAATAATAGATTGGCGCTTACACATATGTTAGTGTTTGGCCAAGCTTCTCCTCCGATTTGTGGCGTGCGCCTTGATGTTGTCACACAAAGCGGAGGGACCTACAGTTTTACGCCGACTCCGAACGGCGATTGTATTTTTATGAGAAGCTGTTTTTCATGGCAGAAATACACTCGGAGGTTTGCCATTGCCTGCCGAGGGACGACCGCTGTTAAGAAAAAACCTTTTTTTCTATATTTTTGCGATGTTGCTTTGATCAGGGTTTGAACCCAGGCATTGTGGAGTGAAAGCGCGCACTGTTTACCACTACACCACAGCGGCCGATATGTACATTAGGGTAGTCCAAAATCACTAAAGTCGGAAATTTAATACTCTCACCTACTAGCATTGTTCTATAGGGGAAAACAATTATACCCCTATTTTTTACTTTGAAATCAAACAATTTTTAGAGGTCGCTCGAAGCGGTTTGTCTCTTTTCCAAAATTCCGATAATTTACTTCATCGCGGTAGAAGGATATAAAACAACGATGCATTGCCTCAAAAACTCTAATAAATCATGGGTATTAATCGATGTACATATTTATCAATTTAGCAATCGGTACATTTGCTGAGGTTGTTATCGATATATTTTCCGTTATAATAATTGATACTGCCTTCTGTGCATGCACATGTTTATCGATATCATTTAATTGTCGACGTGTTTATCGATAAAAAATGGTTATCGAAAAATTTATTACTTGGTACTATAAGGTTTTTGTATCGATCTAATCACCAAAATATTTATCGATCAAATACTTTTGCCATCGATATCAGTATGTACTAATAACAATTTCATTCAATGTCATAGATTTCCTATCCGTTTACCTTTACAACCATGCATCACTTATAGAAATCGGATATCAAACAAAATATTTATCGAAAAAATCGAGTAAGCTCTGTTTACAGGGTGCAGAAAAAAAGTGACGTTTATTCGACCATATGTCGTGATACGGTTTAATGTACCTATGGCTTCAACACCACTACACGTACGAGTAAGCACATTTCTTTACTTCCGCCCCCATGCTGTAAGATTTGTCGGTTGTGATTTTATAACAAATTTGGATCCGATAAAAAAGAGTCAGTAAAAAGATTAAAGTGGAACTACATATTTTAAATTATACAATTGAAAAGACATGGTGGGCACAGGAATCATAATATTGAGTGAAGTACATAATAGTGATGAAAATTCGCTATTATTAAATCTCGTTCTTATTAGACTCACATAAGCACCATACATTTATGTAGGGATGTATGAACATAGCACATATTTACTAGCTAGCGATAAACCAGAAATTTTGTCAAACATGAATCGACAGCACTAAAATTTGGTGCACTTAAGAATTAGTGTACTCAAGTGCATTTGCCGCTTCAAGAAGCACAAAGAAAATAAAAATTCTTCTTTGCGAAAAGTGCTGGGCCAAACAACACCTTTTAAATGGATGTACTTCCACCATCGTGTAGATATGTGTTTTGGTATGAAGAAGTATGAAAGCGCCCTAAATACTACAAGTGCAAATGTGAAAATTCATAGCTTGTTTGTATGTATGCATATTTATGCATAAATTTCTATTTATATGTATATACCTTTTCCCATAAAGCTCTTTCGCATGCTTTGTCTTCGCGGCCGCAAAATACTTCAATAAATTTTCTACTTATTAAGTAGAAAAAAATCGATTTTCACATTTGATTAGGCTTAAACAAATTGCACTGACAGTTTGGCAGCCGCAGCGACGCCGTAGTTAGACGAAAACAGCTACATACAAAAGAGATATGTACATACCCTGCAAAAATCGTTGGACCATGTAGTCTATTTGTGGTATATTGGAGTACTTACAAAAGTGATCCATTGTCATGCTGTAGCGGATCAACTCATGTCTCTGCACCAGCTTATTGTTACCCGATCACTGTTCGTGTTTTAACGGCCTCTTTCGAGCACGTAGTAGAAGACATCTACGAACCCAAAAGCAGAACGTATTCGCTCTCTAGCGTGAAGAACGCTTTCTGCGTTGTTTTGGGCACTCACGGGATCCCGCGGGCTCGTTTGGAACAAAACTGATGATGTGCTACTCTGATGTAATGCAGAGCTGGAGGATATGGTCCTGCCCTAGGGCATCGCAATGTTAATTGGACCACATTTTTTATAAGAATTGTGGTTAATTTTGGAGTACTCTTTGGTCCTTAGGGAGTACTCTTTACATGCATGCGGTGAGTAGTCGCGATTTTTTCAGGGTACATTCATATCCACATCTCCATACGTAGCTCATACGTATAACAACAACACAATTATATTCTTACATTTAGACATGCAGCAAATGTAGCATTAACAACAACAGAAACACATAAATTTGTAAAAGGAATTCGCTGAGTGTAGCGAAAAATTATTTCCACTTGAATAATTTAAATGAAATTTTCACGTTAATTTCACAACTACATACACGCACGCATAGCTGCATCGCGAAATTTTCCCCATTGAAGTACTGAAATTGTATGGGTGTAACCACAGCGATAAGGATTGTGTGACGCGGTAACAAGCAGCAAGTATGCACATACATACATATATACATACATAGATACTTATGTAGCTCAAAACTTGCAACTTCTGCTGCTGCGATGAAGAAGTGTGGAAAATAGATACTTCCTGCCACCGTTTGCCGCAGCTTTCACTTCTATTTGTATATGCACTCTGACTCACTAAATTGTCCCCTTGCAGCTGATAAAATATTTCGTATATACTAATGTTGTTGTTTTAATGCTGCTGCTGCTGCTGCTACTGCTCCTTGTAAAATGCACTGGTGTATAAGTTGTTTTACAAGCGTAGACATTTCCTGCGCCCCAGACCCCAATGCGAAATTTGTACGCATCTAAATATTTGCCACTTGCTACTGCAAGAATAGTATGGAGTAGGGCGATCGACTCGATGTTTCCAAACCGGTTTCAACCGGCTTTATTCAATATTTTTAGGAATTTCTTTCAATCGTGATTTATCGAGTACCGAGTAAACCGGATTTTTACAATCGAATAAACCGGAGTTTTGCTGAGTTTATTTACCAGAATCTTAACATTCTAAATATTTATGTTATTTTGTAAATGGTACTAGATTATATGTATTAATTTTATATCTGTATACTAAAAATTTTTCACCGCAGAAAATGACTTAAAAAATAAAAACCGAATAAAAACTTTTCACGGTTTTTTTTTGTACTAGATTACTAAGATCTATCTAATTCCACGATGTAGAGAACAAAGGTGGCGCGCTCCGCAAGCTTTGGTTCTGCCGTTCTTACCCATTCTCAAGTAAAAGTTAACAAACTCACTAAAACTTAAAAAAAAACACAGTTTTTTAATATGCTATAGGTAGTTAATGACGTCGGGGCTTCTTACTCAAATTAAACTGAACAGTTTCACCTGCTACAATATCCAAAATGGATTTGCTTCGCGAGCCTCCCAAGGCACCTCGAGCTCTTTGCCTACTTTAGGTGGACACCGAGCGACAGTCTCTACATGCTCGAGTTTTTCTCGACAAAGGAATGTTGTTTTAAGGATCTAAACTTGTTAAGATCAGTGAACCCCATTAGGTGTGGATTTTCTGCTAGGTTGTTTCGCTGAGCGTAGCGAAAGATTATTGTTTTACTTGTAATCCAAAATAATTTAAACTAATTTTGCCTTATTTAGTCGTAAACTAGAACTATACTTATTTTTAACAGTCGCATTGTCATTTTGGTAAGTGTTAATTTAGAACAAATATGTAAAATAACACGGGTTTATCCGCTTTTTCTTGATTTGAAAAGCGGGAACCTGATTTTTTCAAATTTCCATTTTTAGAATAACTCGAAACCCGGTTTGCGATAAGAGGCAGATAGTCGAACACCGTAGTATGGCGTCAGAATTGTGGTAAAACCATCATATATAGTTAGAAAGACCCAAAGTGGCATTGGTTAAGTCAAACCCACGCTAGATGACACAATAATTGTGGCATCATTGAAATTCAGCCAACAAATTTCACTTTGCAATATTTGAAGCAGCAGATGCGCAATATTTGGATTCTATGTACATCAACATTAAAAATGCATTTGACGACGCGTGCAAATGTCTGCGATTTTAGAACACAAATGGTCTGGGTCTCGCCGCGATGATTCGTAACAATCGACTTCATAGCAGAATTTCGTCAAAAGAAAGTTACGGTTTCGGTGTGGTTACACTGAAAGGGTTTACTAATTTTTGAACTCCTTTCAAATAAATTATCCAGCAGTAGTGTAGGCAGTTGGAGTTTAAATGAACTTGACATTGGCAATGGAATCTAGGACTATTTCTGCATCGAAAGAAAATTTAGAAAAAAATGTTGCTTGGATATTTTTGGCGGTTAGCGCTCGATATGTGCGTCGTAATACCTTAAAGTCTTAAAATGTTTCTATGTAAAACAACGGTTAAAATAGTAAGCTAATAGAAACTATATAATTAGATCTTATAATACACTGCGAATATCCTGAAACCATTTCGACCCATCAGTTTTGTAACAATGGCCTTTCCTAGTAGACCATTGTTGCTTCTGCTTCTGCTACGCTCGAAATATGTTGAGTTTCTGCACGAATTCGTAAAATGCTATTCAAATGGAAAATGTGATTTTTATCAATTGTGACAGGAATTCTTCGATGCGACTGTCGGCTGCGAAGGGGACAAGAATTATTTCTTCTCAAGCTACATAAAGAGAAGCTGCCAGTGACGTGTTGCGGAAGGATAGATTGTGCCCGGTGTAGTGGTGATGATTCAGTTATGAGTATGAAAAAATATGGCAACAATTTATTTTCTCTTGGAATGCTGCCAGCAGGGATTTTTGTCGCCAAAATAATAAAGTTTGTAATTAACAGGCGTCAAAGTATAATTTATTGTATAATAATAAAGTTGGCGTTCGCTATGAGTTAAACTAAACACGTAAAACAAATTTTCCTAAAGGATTTGGCAACAAATTATTTTTAAACTTTTTAAATAAGCGGAAACCAGTTGTAACTATGAAATCGAAATTGGATATTAAAGGAACTTTGAAAAAAAAAGTTATTCTTCTTAAGGGTCTAGTTTTAGTTTTTTTTTTTAAATATTTTAATTCAAAACTGCACCACAATTTATATACACAAATTTAGCAGCAATCGCCCATCATTCCCATCAATTGCACATTTTATCAGTTAAATAGCGCATAAAATATAGCTGAGTTGCGCTGCCGCCGCCGCTGACTTCCAATCAGCAGTCGCTCGAGTGGCCAGCGGCGCGCCATAAAGGGAATTCACATTGAAATTTAAATCAATGCTCGGAGCACAGTTTGCCATTGAGCGCTGACAGCATAGCAAAACACAGAGGCGGCGCTTTGTTAAAAGCATTATGCAAAAAAAAAACAATAAAAATAAAATTAATAAAAATAATAAAAAAAAGTAGAAATCAAGTGCAATAAAAGTGCTTATTATTGAAAATGAAATGGCAATAAAAGCGATTCATCAGAAACGGAGCATAAAGAAGCAGCAATTGATGACATTTAGAAGACAAATGCGCAGTGCTGGAGGGAAAAGGGAGAATTTATTTTTTACGAAGAAGCTGTATACAGCGCAAAATTCCTTTTCGTTGCTGCATGCAATTTTTCAACAATTTCGTAATTTACACTCTATGCTAAAAGTTAGTAATTTAGAAAAGAAAAAGCCCAGCGGCATTTAATTTGCTACCTTTAATAACATTTGGTAGCAGTCTTCATTTAAAGTATTTTTTTTTTTATTTCTTCCATACATATTTATTTAAATTTGAAAATGTGCGCACTTTATATTAAGCACCACTTTACATACACGCCTATTCATCATGCTCTTACGCATGACTTGTGGCCAGAAATTATTATGAAATTAAAATCGCATCAACTTGAAAATATTTGACACTCATCTTTGTAGGCAATTTATGATGGCAACAAATATTTAATTTCAGCCGGTAGCGAGGAATAAAACATTTTTTTCCACAAACAAAAAAATCGCACTTGATCTTCGCAATCTGTGAGCGCACAGTGGCAGGGATTCATAAATTAATATGTATGTATGTATGCATGTATGTATGTATGTGAGCTTGTGCATATTTCTGCTGTCTGCATGCACCCATATCAACACGAATTAAGCGGCTGATCCGAGCTCAAGCAAATCGCTGCGAGTTTTGTGTTCTTTATGCAGTCTGCGTTTTTTTTTTAATAAAATAACCCGATACATTTGTTCTAGGTTCTTAAAGTTTAGTTTCACTTCTACATTCGTATAAGAAGGAGAAAAACGGTAAAAACCTAATATCTAAAATCTAAAAAAAGGAGAATGGCAACATTGGGTGTGCATAATTTCGTGTCTGAGCAATCATGCGTATAGCCAAATATTCATGTAGTTGAGATGCCTTCAGCCTCAGCCAGACCTGATGCAATTTAATTCTCCGATCGTCCAATATCATTCCTTGGATTTTGTCGCCGATTTCAGTCGTGACAAGCACTCTTGGCCAATCTGAACTTTCGGCGTCATTTGTGTTGGTATGACCCCAACTGAGTATGGTAAACGACCTCTTATTTATTAAAATTGATGTGGCAGAGTCTACATAATATTTATCAAGCCATGTCTGGTTTCGTTGAAAATATATTTTTAACAAAAAAATTTTATTGATTAGCGAGCTCAAAACACTTTTTTTTTATATTACAAACATATTTGTTTTTTTTACTAAACTTAGAAAAAAAAGTAATTTCTTGTTAGAAGAAAGATAACAAAAACCTCCGTAAACTTTATGCGTTATTCTTTGGTGCCTAATTATTTATTTTGAAAGGAGTTTTAGTAATTTGCAAACCGGGCTTTAAAAATCATAAATAAAGCTCTATTCATTTGACCGCTGACAACACCTGGTGATCTTTGCGAGATTAAAAAGAAAATTAAATCACATTAAAATTCTTTGCGATTTCGTGATAGTTCCAAAACTTGGGCAGCTTTGTTGTTCTTTTTACTCTTTTATATATTCGTAGGTCATGGCGTACGTGATTTAAATCCACGAACATATGTTAAAGATGACGTTAAATGACATTCAAGGAGATAAATTTTAATTATATGTGTTATATAAATTAATTACACATATTCAACCAATTATTTTGTCTGATTTTTTTTTTAAACTGATAGTAAAATGAATAAATTTGCAAGCGTGAAGCATGTACTAAAATACATACTTACATCTACCTATGTACAAACCATAAGCACTTGCGTTCATAAGACTTAGAATCTAAAACACGCCTTTAAAGTACATTTGTATGTATGTATGTGTGCTCAGACATACGTATTGTTATCATTTGTTTGATTTATAAACACATTTCGTTTTTTTCTTCTTGCAAGGCGCTCGAAGTTCCAGAGAATTGTTTAAACTTTTATGGCAAATTACAAATTGCAAATTATACATACATTTAAACAAAAGTGACTATATTATTTTATATCTGTCTCTGTTTCTAAATTTATTCTGAGCGTAGTACTCATGCCGACCGGTATTCGGCGCCAATTTTGAATTTACTTGGTCATCCATTATACTAAATTGGCACTATTTGATAACTGGTATTTTCTGTTTAAATTTAATCATGATCATTACTATGATATCGAATTTTAATACAAATACTGGGTAGCAACTATTTCTACCGCTATCAGTTAGTTCTAGAAATTTTTAAATGGTTCTTTGGCTCATTTTTACTGAGAAAAAAGAAGTCCAGGTCCCTGACCGTAGCAATCGTGAGACTCCTGTAGACAGCTAGAAAGAATAACAAAGATAGCGACATAATATAATAACAAATTGGCGATGTGTGGCGTGCGCCTTGATATTGGCACATAAAGGAGATGTACCTACATTTTACGCCGACTACGAATAGCGATTGCATTTTTATGAGAAGATGTTTTTCATAGCAGAAATACACTCGAAAGTTTGCTATCATTGTATTATATTTTCAGTTTTTTTCGAGGAATTGATGGCACCAAATTTTGCTGAATGTCTGGATTGTACCTATGTATGTATATAGAAAAGGAATTTCTCAGGCTTCCCAGGTTGGCGATTTTAAGCGTTTTTTTTTCAATTTGAAGTTGGTTGTCGCAAAACAGTATGGATAACAATTTCAGCATGCATATATTTTAACCACTCAAAGTCCTTTCAAAGGGTTTTAGAGTCCGAGGAACCTGAATATGCAGCTTAGTTTTACCAAAAGCGGCCGCTGGGGTACGCTATGATGAGAAGACCGTGAAAGGAGCATAAACATGTCTCTTAACAATGTTTCTTATTCTTTTTTTTTTGCACCAAAGTGCGCCCAGTGGCCGTTTTTATTAAAAATAATTGCAGATTCAGATTCCTCGTTCCCGATAATCCCCAGAAAGGCCTTTTGATGGTACAAATATTTGCATCTAAATCAAGGACAACTTTGAAATCACTACAGAATTTCTCTCTACAAGCAACTTCTTTTATTAGATTGTCAAAAATATAATAAAGTTACATGATTCAATAATTATTGAATCATGATAAAGTTATACCTCTTTTTGTCATTCACTGAAATTCTCCAATGATCTCAATGGTGTTTGTCCTTCAGAAAGAGAATTTGTTTTGGGCCAGTAAAAGTTTCACCGCCGCTGCTCGAAAATGGATCAGTAACTACATATTTCAGATGTTTTCCTACTGTATTTAGAGATACATTGATGCCTCTTCGATTGAGCTCGAATAGCTTCGAATGTCCTCTTTAAAATTTAATGCTCCTCCGCTTAAAAAAATCCCAAAAATTATGAATATATATTTTTTCGTTGGCAACTAGCATATCTACAAAATGTTATGAAAAATCTTACCTAAAAAATTACAACAATCTTAATTTTCTTAATACAGCTCCCGGCTTGCCGCGATCTTAATTCAGACCACTGAAACAATCCAGAACTCACCAGGAGAATGTGGCCGCACTGCTAGTTTAGTTCGATCTCTTTCCGTCTATCCAACCGGTTGTAGGTCCTTCTTAGGCATTGTCTTTGAAGTCAGACTTTTTTTTAATGAAAGCAGTTCAGCCCTTGATTTGGGCTTCTTTAATACGTAGTCTTCTTTAGCCTCGTGTCCAATCACGTACTTACAAAGCATCGGCGGCAACCCGCATTTTCACGCATCTCTATACAGCTTGATTATGTTAGGGTAGCTGCGGGATTTTAAGTTTTGGGAGGATCTTCCATTTCTAGATACTTCCTTAAATTCTCCATCGTCCGCCAAGTAATGGTGGGGCAGTTATTTTACATGCTGACCCATCTATCAGTTCCGTTTAGTCAACTGCTTCGGGATTTATTGTGTTACTAAGTGGCTTAATAAGTCTCACAGATTATTCTGATTTCTTTCTTGGTACGTCAAGTTTCCGTATTTGTAAAGGTTTCCCAATCTCAAGTTCTCTTGCTACCAGAATGTGACTTTTCTCGTAAAGGTTGTAGATCCATTTCCAGCAAAATATTTTCAGGATGACAGAAAAAGTTATTGTGACATAAAACCTTCGGAACTACTCCTTTTGTTTATATACTTTGAGTACTAGAACATTCGCCACATATGAATTGCAACAGCGGTGAAGTTTGGCCCCGGTGTATGGAAAACCACATCCTGGCATAAACCCTAATGATGAAATGAACTCGTTTTTTTCAAAATATTGAAATTCCAATCCAGGAACCACTGCATATCAACCGAATTAAATTTTGTTTGTTTGCATGTCCAATGGCGACTTTCTGTAACTAAAGTAAAGAAAATATTTAATGAAAACAAGTAAGAAAGTCTAAGTTCGGGCGGAGCCGAACATTAAATATCCGGCGCAAGTATTAAATATATGTTTTTCACCTTTCCGAAACCTACCGCTAGATGGTAAGCCGGGGTGTATCAATTTTGAGTAAATTAGCGTCCTTAAATTTCGAAATATTGAAGTTTCAAGCATTTCTGAAATTTACCGTTATATGAAAAGCGGCCGTAATTTTAGTCCGATTTCAATAATTTTCAACGTTTCGCTTATATGTGGCAAGCACAATAACCATACCGAGTTTGATACAAATTGGTAGAACGGTTACCGATATACATATATGTGATCATAAGTGGGCGGTGCCACGCCCATTTTCCAAAATTTTACCATTAACGTATTTCCTGGTAAAGAAATTTTGCAAGCATCAATTTTGAATAAATTAGCTTCAATATTTACTGATTTATCGAAGATTTTGTATTTCTCTAAATTACCGTTATATGGGATGTGGGCGTGGTTATCGTCCGATTTTAAAAATTTTTTATGCTGTACCAAGGCTAACAACTGTGCCAAGTTTCGAAGAAATTAGTGCAGTGGTTACCGAGATATACACATGTAACCATAAGTGGGCGTGGCTACGCCCATTTTCCAAAAATGTATAACACTCTTAGTTTCGTCTAAAAATTATTGTAAATATTAATTTTGAGTGAATAATTTTCAGTAGTTACTAAAATATCGCAGTTTTCGTATTTCCGAAAATTACCGTTATATGGGATGTGGGCGTGGTTATCGTCCGATTTTAAAAATTTTTTATGCTGTACCAAGGTTAACAACTGTGCCAAGTTTCGAAGAAATTAGTGCAGCGGTTACCGAGATATACACATGTAACCATAAGTGGGCGTGGCTACGCCCATTTTCCAAAAATGTATAACACTCTTAGTTTCGTCTAAAAATTATTGTAAATATTAATTTTGAGTGAATAATTTTCAGTAGTTACTAAAATATCGCAGTTTTCGTATTTCCGAAAATTACCGTTATATGGGAAGTGGGCGTGGTTATTGTCCGATTTTTTAAATTTTCGGCCATTTAGTATGCTGTACCAAGGCCAACAACTGTGCCAAGTTTGGAAGAAATTGGTGCAGCGGTTACCAAGATATACACATGTAACCATAAGTGGGCGTGGCTACGCCCATTTTCCAAAAATTTATAATATTCTTATTTTTCGTCTAAAAATTATTGTAAATATCAATTTTGAGTGAATTATCTTCAGTAGTTACTAAAATATCGCAGTTTTCGTATTTCTGGAAATTACCGTTATATGGGAAGTGGGCGTGGTTAAAGTCCGATTTCGCCCATTTTCAATACCAACCTACCTTGGATTAAGGGAAACCTACATACCAAATTTCGTTGAGATATCTCAATTTTTGCTCGAGTTATCGTGTACACGGACAGACGGACAGACGGACAGACGGACAGACGGACAGACGGACGGACAGACAGACATGGCTTAATCGATTTCTTTTTTCATCCTGATCATTTATGTATACATTTGTCTATATCTATCTCGATTCGTTTTGGCTGTTACAAACAACCGTCATGTGAACAAAATTAATATACCCTTGTGCACAAGTGCGCTCGGGTATAAAAATCCGATCGGTTTCTCGTTGAAAGTTAGACATATTTTGTCTTTTTAAAGGAACGAAGAGCGGTGCAGCTCCACTATTTTCTACGCTGAAGTTGATGACCGAATTTGACTGCAAATTACTTACTTTCCGTACCTTCCATTTCCCTAACCATCTCTCTCCAACAACCTTCTTTGATTTAATCTTTCAAAAGGTATATTATTTGATTCACAAAACTTCTGTTATAATTTTCGAATTTTCCTTTTACTTTAATAAAAGATACACAAATAAATTTTTCATGCTACCAGATGTCGCTAGAAAATACTTAAAATAATTTTTCAATATAGTGCATACATACAAATGTACTTATTTTCGTTCAACTATGTATTTAGTCACTCGACTACTAGATACAGTAATTTTCGACGCGCACACCCAACAAATTAATAGTGACTAAAGACTGTTGTTAGATGACGTTGTTTGTTTTTTTGTTTGTGTACGTCGCCCCTTTTTTAACTAGCGAAACAACCCCTCAAATGCAGAGAGTACTTAGTACGCGACTATACATATTATTAAATGAAATTGTATAGTTCCGCAATTTGAGTGTTTTCCTTATGTTTTCAACTCCCTATACTTTGTGTGCTTGTATAATTTATTTGTCATTAGAATATTATGTAGAAAAGAAATTAAAACAAAGAATTTAGTTGTTGTTGCTGCTGTTCATGGTTACACTTTTGAATATTTAGTCTAGCGAGCAAAAAACAACATTAGCATGATGCGTACAAACATACATACATACATATGTATGTATAGAGATATGTATTTTCTTGCAATCGTGTTATTGTATACATACAAACTTGGTCATCAACAAAGTGAATGTAACGCTGATGACGATTGAGACAATTTTCGAACAGGACATTAACCAGGACAGACGGAAAATGTATGTCCAGCAATGGTTCTATAGTTAGATGGGCGGACAGGTGAGGTGGCTACATACATACTTACATACATAAGTGTTTAGGTGGAGCGTATGTCAAACAAAACAAACAATCAATGGCAAATAGCTTTGTTTGTGGTATCTAAGTTAGGAACGTTGGCATTCAATGGCACGGAAAAATGTTGAAGAAAATGTAACAGGCGGTAAATAATTATATTTTGTAAACAAAGTAGTATAGAACTATACGTAAACTCGTAATAAAAATAGAACAAAGTATAACAAGTAAAAAAATAAAATTGGAACAAGACATGAATATGTGAATGCATATTGGTAGTGTGCAAGTGAGGTAACGCAATTTGTACTTTTGCATGTGCTGGTGTAAGGATAGGCTGTGAAAAAATACATACATATAAGTATATATACTCCTATGCAGTTATGGGGGTTTAGTGCGCTTTAGTTAGTGTTNTTTTTTTGTTTGTGTACGTCGCCCCTTTTTTAACTAGCGAAACAACCCCTCAAATGCAGAGAGTACTTAGTACGCGACTATACATATTATTAAATGAAATTGTAAGTTCCGCAATTTGAGTGTTTTCCTTATGTTTTCAACTCCCTATACTTTGTGTGCTTGTATAATTTATTTGTCATTAGAATATTATGTAGAAAAGAAATTAAAACAAAGAATTTAGTTGTTGTTGCTGCTGTTCATGGTTACACTTTTGAATATTTAGTCTAGCGAGCAAAAAACAACATTAGCATGATGCGTACAAACATACATACATACATATGTATGTATAGAGATATGTATTTTCTTGCAATCGTGTTATTGTATACATACAAACTTGGTCATCAACAAAGTGAATGTAACGCTGATGACGATTGAGACAATTTTCGAACAGGACATTAACCAGGACAGACGGAAAATGTATGTCCAGCAATGGTTCTATAGTTAGATGGGCGGACAGGTGAGGTGGCTACATACATACTTACATAAGTGTTTAGGTGGAGCGTATGTCAAACAAAACAAACAATCAATGGCAAATAGCTTTGTTTGTGGTATCTAAGTTAGGAACGTTGGCATTCAATGGCACGGAAAAATGTTGAAGAAAATGTAACAGGCGGTAAATAATTATATTTTGTAAACAAAGTAGTATAGAACTATACGTAAACTCGTAATAAAAATAGAACAAAGTATAACAAGTAAAAAAATAAAATTGGAACAAGACATGAATATGTGAATGCATATTGGTAGTGTGCAAGTGAGGTAACGCAATTTGTACTTTTGCATGTGCTGGTGTAAGGATAGGCTGTGAAAAAATACATACATATAAGTATATATACTCCTATGCAGTTATGGGGGTTTAGTGCGCTTTAGTTAGTGTTTAAAAAGTGACAGCCATGATAAATGACAGTGAAATAAAGTCGTAAATATATATCCATAGATATGTGATTATATAGGTGCTACAGCTATCGNTCCGCAATTTGAGTGTTTTCCTTATGTTTTCAACTCCCTATACTTTGTGTGCTTGTATAATTTATTTGTCATTAGAATATTATGTAGAAAAGAAATTAAAACAAAGAATTTAGTTGTTGTTGCTGCTGTTCATGGTTACACTTTTGAATATTTAGTCTAGCGAGCAAAAAACAACATTAGCATGATGCGTACAAACATACATACATACATATGTATGTATAGAGATATGTATTTTCTTGCAATCGTGTTATTGTATACATACAAACTTGGTCATCAACAAAGTGAATGTAACGCTGATGACGATTGAGACAATTTTCGAACAGGACATTAACCAGGACAGACGGAAAATGTATGTCCAGCAATGGTTCTATAGTTAGATGGGCGGACAGGTGAGGTGGCTACATACATACTTACATACATAAGTGTTTAGGTGGAGCGTATGTCAAACAAAACAAACAATCAATGGCAAATAGCTTTGTTTGTGGTATCTAAGTTAGGAACGTTGGCATTCAATGGCACGGAAAAATGTTGAAGAAAATGTAACAGGCGGTAAATAATTATATTTTGTAAACAAAGTAGTATAGAACTATACGTAAACTCGTAATAAAAATAGAACAAAGTATAACAAGTAAAAAAATAAAATTGGAACAAGACATGAATATGTGAATGCATATTGGTAGTGTGCAAGTGAGGTAACGCAATTTGTACTTTTGCATGTGCTGGTGTAAGGATAGGCTGTGAAAAAATACATACATATAAGTATATATACTCCTATGCAGTTATGGGGGTTTAGTGCGCTTTAGTTAGTGTTTACAAAGTGACAGCCATGATAAATGACAGTGAAATAAAGTCGTAAATATATATCCATAGATATGTGATTATATAGGTGCTACAATTATCTATTTTTCGTCGCGAGTGCTTTAATGAATGGGCGAGCCTTAAAAGCCTTGCCTTGTTAAGTTGAAAGCTTTTCCTATTTCAAATTGAGCATATACCCAAAAGTAAATTAAAAAAACCTATGTTAATAAAACGTTCATTAAAGTCATCTTCGTATATAAAAAGTGTATTTATCAGTTAAAGCACTCACACTGATTTATATGGAGCACTCCGAGTGAAAGCTCTCTCTGGGCATCACTGATCTATATACATATGTTTGTACATATAAACTTCAGAATTAAGATAAATGTTTTTAATTTGCAAGTAATAACTGGACAAATTCCAGTGCTTTATAAAATCTCACTCATGAGTACTTGATAACAGCTTTTGAACTAAAGTAGGGAAATCCGAATTCATTGCAAGCTTTTTAAGCTTTTTAGCTAATAACGTCTTTATTTACATTACTCATCTTTCGTAGATGAAAATAAATATATATAAGAGTTGCATTAGCTTTGCAATTAGTTCCTATTAATTTCACTTACTCTGGAACGGCGATGGAAACCACCTTCCCCGCTGGCAAAGCTCTTTTAAGCTTTCTATAAATTATGTACAGTCGCGTTTAGAGTAAATGCTTTCTCTGTCTATCGCTGCTATAGAATTTTAAGAAGAGATTAGTGCTTTTAGAAAGCTCACTCGGTGTATACTAGATAACAGCTTCTAAAATAAATTTGGCCACTTTATATTCATTGCAGAAATGAAATATGGTTGGAAAATGTAAAGCTACGCTATTTGATAGTAGAAAAGCTGAACAAATTTGCACAGCCACGAGCCATATCTACTATTGAAGGAACCCAAAAATAAAAAATTGAAGGGAATCTTTCAGCAATAAGTACATAAATAAAATGCTGAAAACTAAAATATTAAAGAAAACATACTTCAAAGCTTTTGAGAACTTTAAGCTTGAAAAAATTTCAGCATATCTGAATAAATTTTTGAGCAGTAAGCACATAAAATTCTAAAAACTAAATATAAAAGAAAAAATAGTTGTAAGCTTCAGAGAGCTTTAAAGCTTAAAATAGTTTCAGAAAATTTGAATAAATTTTTCAGCAGGAAGCACATAACATTATAAAAACCAAAATATTAAAAGAAAAATGATTGTGAGCTTTAGAGAGCTTCACAAAATTTCCCCAAAGAGCACTGATTGGAGCCGTTAAAGACATAAAACTTTTCACAAAAAGTTTCAAATAATTGAAATCCACATTCACTTCAGATAGATGATGGGAAAAACTTTGCTCGTAGTAGAGGTTTTATAAGTTCTTAAGTTTAAGTTACCACAGAGAGCTTTTATTCTATAGGCGCCCATATAAAATCTATAGGAATAATTTAAAAGATGTTAGTATACGTATATATATATGTATATACCGAAAAGGATGCAAGCTCTATCTGCCAAATACCGATTTCGATTTTTAAATTAAATATTTTACAGATGAGCTGTAAAGCGATAAACAATTAAATAGCATCGCCATTTTGGGTTTTGAACACGTAATTTTTGTATTGTTAAAGAAATCCAAGTTCCTGCCCATACGATTTTGACATTGCGTCTTTAATTTTCAACTTTACAGTCATTTTCATCATGCTATAGTGTCTATTATTTTATTTGCATTTGATNACACGTAATTTTTGTATTGTTAAAGAAATCCAAGTTCCTGCCCATACGATCTTGACATTGCGTCTTTAATTTTCAACTTTACAGTCATTTTCATCATGCTATAGTGTCTATTATTTTATTTGCATTTGATTTTTTTCTCATATTTGCGCAATCGCAAAAAAATTATGTGACATTTATAGGCAACAAATGCCAAGTGCTCTAACTCACTCCCTCAAACACCACCACGCTCTACTAATTCCACCAATGCATAGACACATACCGCATTATTACATATCTTCCTACATATTTAGTTGCTAGTAAAAGTATGAAGAGGCTTTTGTGCTTTTGTGCTTTCCTCGACTCGTACGATTGCCAACACATTTGCCGTGAAATTTTTAACAATATATTTTATTTGATTGCCGCCAACGCGACACTGCCTTGCACACATAAAATCACAAAAAAAAGACTAAAAATACAAGCAACTACAACAAAGTCACCTTCCCATGCGATGCAATTTAAATAGAATATAAATAGTAACTTTAATGCGTTTAATGAATATATGCATGTATAAATGTAAAATGGTCTTTCTCGAATCTACAATGAAATGTTCTTGAGTGCATTTATAGCAACAACAAATTTTCATATGCTCCGATATATGTAGATATGTACATATGCACGTGTGTGTGTAGAAGTTGATGCAGAAGGTACTATAATGCATTTCTTGTCGATGTCACTTTGCTGGTATTCGGTTTTATTTTTTTTTTTACATAATATAAATTAAATGCCAGCAACAACAACGACTACTACAACAAACTTTCGGTACAGTAGACAAAGCCCACAGTCAGCTGAAATCAAAAGTTTAAATATAGCACAACTCATCGACAGTCAAATGACTGCAGCTATTGCAGCAACACCAGCAACAAATAAAATGCGAGCAACAACACTTAGCATGCAACATGCCAGCCATCAAGAATCAAGAACCACAACAGCAGCAACAACAACAACAACGACAATGTCTTGTTGCAAGCAACAACGGCCGCGTGCAATGCGTATTAATTTGAAAAGCGTCGCATTGTTGTTCGTTTTGTGTTTTTTTTTTCTTCTTAGTTACTGATGATTGCTGTTGTCATGTATGGTGCTGTGTTGTTGGACTGACAATATTGTCGTTGTTGTTGGCCAACNTTAATTGGACCATATTTTTTAAATGAATTGTGGTTAATTTTGGAGTACTCTTTGGTCCTTAGGGGGTACTCTTTACACGCATGCATGGAGTAGTCGCGATTTTTGCAGGGGCGTCCAACGACCAACCACACTCACATACATACATACATACATACGATCGAGAAAGAAAGAAAGAAAGTTCATCGATCTTACATATATCCCAGAGCAGCGTGAATAACGAACTTAACACGAAATTCACCAAAAATAAGCGACTTCGAGGAAAGAATAGAAAGCAAAGAAAAAGGTTGTTGCGCGTAACGCATGCAAAACAACAACTCAAGCAAAAGAAGCAGCAGCAATTACAACAGCACCAATCATTATTGAAAACAAAAATGACAAAATCGACAAATTGAGAAAATTAAAGGCATTTCCTTCGATGCATTGCTGCTTAAATTAAATGAACGGTCGAAATGTTTTTTTTTTCGTTTGTTTTTAAATTGCGATCTCGTTGAGCGTGTTGGTGATCTTTCTTAATTTTCCTTCATTTTAAATTAAATTTAAAATATTTAAACAATTTTACAATTTGATGTGACTCGTCTAATACGATTCATTCGCTAAGTGACTATGCCATTGTTTTTAGCTGGCTTTCTCGAGTATAAATATCGTCGTCTAAAGTACAAAACCGCGTATCGTCGTTCTGCAAAACCGCGTAACAGACTTTTTTTTTGCCAAAAATTGGATTTGCCCACCGAGCTCTTGGCTCAATCCATATCCATTCGTCCTTAAATATACTAGTCTGAAATGCGATTGCTTAATAAAAAGAGCGAACCGTTTTGAAGTAAGAGTGTTTTTCCTCTCTACTAAATTATTTATGCGACCTCACATACGCGGTTTTGTACTTTAAACAACGATATGTATGTACANTTATTTATGCGACCTCACATACGCGGTTTTGTACTTTAAACAACGATATGGATGTACATATGTAGGTGTGTAAGTATTTGGATGTACATATATCCAAAAATATTTGCCACTGCTCTATAGCTAAATGAACCAGCACCGCACATATGTACATACTTAGCATTTCGTATCGATTAATTGTTTAAGAAAAATTCTTGCAATTCTGTGTAGTTTTGAAGAGAATTGGTTTTATCGTTTATGAGAAGGCAAAGGCTTTAACGTTTGTACTTTTTAATTTCCACCAATTTTACACTTTTTACGAACTTTCGTTGAGGTTTTGATTTCCAAAAGCATCTTAAGCAAAAGCTTTTTATTGCCTCTCATAATTCATAAAATATAACTATTATTGCAGTTATTTTAAGCTTTAATGCACAGCGGAGAATTTTAAAAAACTTAGGTCTTAGCTTTCTGCATAATGGACATTCAATTATTACATGATTTCCAATGATTGCTTTAAGAGTTGCAAGTATTTTTTATTCCATTAAAAGAACTATTTTTTGTGGTTAACTTTTAAAAGCTCTCTGTATAATGTATGTTAAATTAAATTTTAATTGCATTTAGTAAACCAAGACCATTATGTTATTTGATTTTTTATTTAAGCTTTAGAAATCTAAAATATTCATTAAAGCAAACTTTGTTTTTTTTAAAGCACAATGAACCATCTAATCCGCAGTTTTTAAGAAACTAAGTTTCAGCTATTTTATTTGGAAGATAATTCCATAATAATTTACAAGCTTTTTTCGAGGCCTACAGAATTTTAAATAACATTTTTTAATAGCTTTCCTATACCTTTCATCAAAAACGGTTTCTGAAGCTTTTAAAAGAATTTGAAGCATTTTGTAATCGCCTGCCACAAAATTGAAGCTATATCAGTCTGTTGGTTAAGCTTCCTTTGACTAAGGTTCGGCCTGTTTCAAGACTAGGACTTTTGCATGATGTAATTGGAAGGCTTTTTAATAAGTTGTAAGAGTAAAGTGTGGCACTTTGTAGGAATAGGAATCGATTCTAAGTCAAAAAATGTTCAAAAATTATAAACAATTTTTCTAACAGCTATATATATCTCTTCGGCAGGTAATTCTAAACTTAATGTAAATATGTTTTAATGCATCTCTGATATTCCTCTGAGGCTGTAGTCTGTGTAAAGTTGTGATAACACACATCACAAATTCGTAGTGAAAGATTTCGGAAGCCTAGGAATACACAAAACGTAATTGCAAAGTTTTATCTATTGCGTCATTAACGCCTTAAGCTTTTATGAGATTTAACATTTTATGTTTCTCAAAGGAATCATGTTAACTGCAACTGTTGATTGAAAATATTACCAATTTTTGATATTTATATGATTTTTGAAATTTTTAAAAGCTCAAATCTTTGTCCAGCTTTGTGAGCTTTCATGGAAATTTTGTTTTTCCTAAAATCAATAGTAGTAGTCGATCCTACTTTAGATAGATGCGGCATACTACCTTTCCCGCATGTAAAGCTTTTTTCACAATTTTTTTTAATAGACATGCAAAGTTTGCTCCTTATTGCATTAGATTAATGGCTATAGAAAGTTTTAAAAAGCTTATCCCGGAAGACATATACTAGCCGTGGCTTTTTGAATTACCAATAAAATGCAAATTGCAATTAAATATTTATGTAGTTAGTTCTTCTTCTATATTTACTTAGTCGTTGCTTCAACGATTTAAATTTTTTGTAGTTTTTATTGCTCATTCGTACTGCATTTCATGCCGATTTCTGTGCAAATGACTTGGGTATACAATGTAAATAAATGTATACAAAGTTATACCATTTCCCACTTACACATTCTTTGCAAAACTAAATGCATAGAACTGTCAACGACCAACTGTCACGCGTGACGCTGACATTATCTGCTGCATCAATTTTTCAACAAATTAATAACGACAAATCGTTGTCATCATAGCCGCATGCAAACATGGAAACATATCTACATATGTATCTACATATATTCTTGTAATCATATGTATAAATAAATGTGCCTACTAAAGTATTGTATTAAATGAGTATAAGTGTATACATACATATGTAAGTGTGCGTTACATATTAAATACTTAGTTGGAGAAAAATGCATGTCAACGTACATGTTGACAGAGTAACTGCCAGAGCATTAAACCGAAAAAGAAAAGAGGGAATGGAAATCCCTGGAATAGCACGCAATTAATGAAATGCCCACAATTTTTGCACACTAAATAGTTGGTAGGCAGGTGTTTAATATTGTTACATACATACATATGGCTAACTACTTTCCTAGTTATGGGCTTAAAAGTTAAATGATCGCGCGACAAATAGACATTTTGTAGTTAAATTTGCTGGCTGCTAACAACAACGATGATAACTGGGCCGCTGGAAAGTTGCTTAATTTCATTTTAATAACATTTTTCACTACTAATTACCCAACAAAAGGCATAGGAGCAGCAGCAATGGCTAGCTTGCACAAATACATATGTATAACAATAATGTGTTGACAATTACGGTTAGGTAGGGTTTTTTTTGATGAAAATGCTAAAATAAGTAGTAGTGAATGCTACTTTTTTAAAGAAATTTTGATAAAAAGTTGCACATTCTGCTGCTGCTATTTTGTGACTTAAAATTTTTATTTCTTGCGCTTTCTTCGCTAGACTAAGAATATACCTTTTTGACTTTTCGTTTTAATAATTTCATTAAAGTTATAATTTCCTTGTGTCCTTCACTGCTGATGTCCTTGTCACTAGCATTCTCATCTATGCTGGCTATGCTGTAGGAAATTAACTTTTGAAACAAAAGTGATTGCTGCCAATTTAAGCGTACTCAGCTTTGAAACTGCTCATATTATCCTCTCGTATTATTTAGCTTTAGGGCTATTCATCCTTTCCTCTGTTTTTGTTTTTTTTTTTGTCAGCGTGTAGTTAAGTTTGCTTCTTCAGTTCGCTGTTAGGCATCTTGCTAGCTCACTCAATAAAGCGTAAGTGTATTAAAACAACAACATAGTTACGTCCTGCATATTCTGTCGCGCTTTCATAGTTACATACATACATGTTAGCCCAGCAAACACAAAAAAATATGTTCTCCAACGATTGATAGACTCTCACTTCCTAAGTTGAATTTCAAAATTCCTTACCATTTAAGATGAATCGTTTCTCAAATCTTATTCTTCAATTAAGTTGAGGAAAATTTAAGAAGGTACATTGGGGAGCAAAACTTGGTACATGGTGATTTTTTTCTTAAAAATTTGCAAGGTTTAAAAGGTAAATTTTTATTTTTTATTTTTTATGAAAATATGGTTCATGGTTTAACCAAACCCATATACATAAATCAAACCTTGTACGGAGTTTAGAAATATTCTACAAATTTTTATTAAAATTTCGAAATTTTTAATCCGAACTTTTAGAAAATTTTAGGGTATGCACTATTATAGCCTGCTAAATTTTAGTACAATAAAGTGCAAGTTTTAAGCGGCCAACATCGCGTTGATTTTTAGTATAATTTATTTTCTGACGGCTTTTGCACTTATTTCCATATAAGCATGATTTTTTATTATAGAATATGCGCAAGACCATTTGCAAAGAAAATTAGAAAATATCAGCGCCAGTTATTAAAAATTGTACTTATTATATGAAAAAAAAAAAACGTAAAAGCCGCCAGGAAAAAATGTAAATATCAAGACGCACTTCCAGCCGCTGAAAACTTGCACTCTATTACATTAAATTTTATTAAGCTTAAAATTGCGCAGCCAAAAATTTTCTAAAAATTAAAATAAAAAAGTTCAAATTTTTAATGAAAACCTGTGCAATTTTTCCAAGCTCTGTACAAAGCTTGAATGTTTGATTAATGTCGTTTTGGTTAAAGCATGACCCATATTTTTATAAATATATAAAAAAATTACTTTGAAGCGGTTGCAAATATTAAAAAAAAATCACTTTGTACTCATATTTGCTCCTCGCTATATTAACAACTTTCTGGAAGCACTTACATATATTTTATTTTGAAAAATGTTGATCTGGCAGCAGCATTGAAACACATGTTTGAATATTTGTGGAAAAAGTGAATAATTTTAAAAAAGTAAATAAGTGAATAGTAAAAATATATTTTTTAAACAATCTATCTAAAAATGAACAAAATCGGACCATAAATACGGGGTTTCCAGATTTTTCGTCTCCTGCGCCACCTAGCTGGCTATTTCATTCAGGGGGTGAAATATTGATTAATGATAATTAAATGTTTGTAAAAAAAAGTAGAATTTTCTTAGATGTCAACTCGAGAATTTCTCAACTCGATGACTAAACAATTTTCCTTTAAAAAAGGGTATTTTTAAGCTGAGAACACTATAGTCCGCTTATTGAGATGCTGTTAAAATTGAACGTTGGAGATTTGACAGTGCTAACAAATATCAAATTCGTGTCCAGTTGATAGCAATCGAAAAGGTTTGCTGGGTTTGTGCGTGCCACATTGTTGTCACTGTAATTATCAGCAACAAAGAATCGTGCGCATTTAATGTTGACGTACTCGTATTTAAATGCAATTACTTTTCACTGCGTTGAGTTTTGAGTGGTGTGCGTTGGGTGCATGCCTAGATACTCGTACTAACAATGAAGTAAATGCCCGGCCACGCAGTGCTTTTGGTCTAATTGTACTAAGTAAGTGCTTAGAACGCAATGTGGCACCTAACACGCCGTCATGTATGTATGTATGTATTTATGTGGATATCATCAACGCGTGAACGCCAAATAAAACACCTTTTGTCGCTTCGGATAGCAAGCACAGTTCAATGAGAACGAAGTGAACATTGCGTCCATTGTGTGCGAATGTGTCAAAAGTTTACCACTGCTGTTGTTGTTGTTGTTGCCATCTGTCATTATGTGTTGTTGGCGTAGTGCTTTTTTGCTTACTATACATATTGCTTAATATTACACACATTTGTTGTTGTTGCTTTCCTTATTTTGATCACTTTGTTGCTGTTCTTGTTATTGTTGTTGTTAATATTACTTCGCTGATGATGATTACAGTTGGGCTGTCATAAAGATCTTTTATCAAATCATTAATGGATTGTGTCACACACTGCGAGCACACAACTACTCGTATAAACACACCCACACAAAATACATACATACATACTTCAGTACGTTTACCTTGCTATGTGACCGATTGTTATAGCAGTGGTGTCCCTAAATTGAAATCTTTCGTCACTTTCGCTTTGAGTTGCGCTGATGGACTCGTCTAGCTCAATATTCCGATTTTTAATGTTCTTTAGTGTGTACAGTCAGTCGATAAAGTTTAGGTACAGCGAATTTTTTACAATACGGGCAACTATTTTTTAAATATTTTATTTTTCTATAATTTAAAAAAAAGGTAAATTCTACAACAACAAAAAATTTAAAAATCAGAGTTCCAAACCTTGTGCAAAATTAAAGGAAATTCGGCAAAATTGCATTAAAATATTGCACTTTTTATTTACGCTCTCTAGAAAAAAAATTGAGTATGCAGTTTTTTAGCACAAGAAGAGCGGTATGAGAACGCAACTTTCGGGAACGTTTCCACTGAGAACCAAATAAGAAAGAAAGGACGTACACCACAAATTGGTTGAGAAGCTAGATCATGATGCTAGGAAAAGTGTAAGCACCAAACATTTATTATTTTTTTTTTAATTTAGTCAATCCAAGGAATTTGATGGCGTTGGCAGCAATAAGCTATTATTCTACTGAATACATACCCTGCAGTGAAAAGCCAAACCAGTTAGAAAAAATACTGGTTCATTAACTAGTATGTGCCTACCAGTTAGACAATTTCGAAGAACGGAGATCAGCGACATCTGCCTTTGAATTGCCAAAGCCAAAAATAAAACGCAATTAATTGCTTTTCTTACAAATGTTGGCTGTGGCGTCACGTGAAGACTACTGGTTCTGGTTCTGAAATCGCACGTTCGAGGCCGCTTGGAGGTGGTTAAGATTTTTAAAGTTAAATAATTGTAAGTAAAAGTAATTTATTCAATTTATAAATAAATAACAATAACAAACTTGAAAATCTAATTGCATTGCAAAAAACATTTAGGAAGAAATGCTTCTGCTATAAAAACCAAGAAATAAAACAAAAATATTTTTTTTTTATTAAATTCAAAAACTACAATAAACAGCATAAACAAAAAAATAAATTTATAAAAAATAAAAATAAAATAAAAAATAGAAAAAAAAATTTTCGCTGCGCCAGGATTTGAAACTAGGACCTCAGGCTTACCATGCGAGTGCTTTGCTCTGTCGGCCATGGTGACTGCTGGAGCGTCGCAAGCAAAAAGGCCCACTTATGCTTTTCACGGGGCATGAATTGGCAGACTATCTCATCAACTGGTATGATGCTACTAGTATTTATACTAGTAGACGCTGATGCATAGTCTTACAATTGACATCTCGTAGGACATCGCAATGTTAAAAATACCAGTCGCTAACGTTTAAAAAGGATAGAACGTGAACTAGTTCAGCTGAAACGCAAACCGGTAGAATTCTAGTTCACAACTACTAGCTTTCCCCTGCAGGGTACTTACATATGAGTGCATATAATTATGTGTACGTACTATGCGCGTAACTAAATATAGTAACTTACATTTCTGTTGTATGGCCGCACTTTAATTTTTGTTTTGTAACTTCCTTAATAGCCAACACACTTTTAGTGGAATGGAGAGCGGCCGTTTCACACCGGAAGATAGTCAGAGCTTCAGTAATAAAATCAGAACCAACCATTGCGCATATGTATGCTTATAATTACGAAAACAATAATAACAAATATTATAACAATGCGTCAATAAAGCCAACAACAAAGTCATGCATAATTAAACCACTACCCCGGTTGTCTCACTTCCTTCCATACATCTGCGGTAATAATTAGTTTTATGTTTTTATTATTAATTTTTCTCCCATATTGCTGATAGTTTTGTCTTTATGATAAAGCTTTCTTAATTTGTATGGTCCTAAATGCTTTTATGACGGCAAATTCGTAGATATTAATTCAATAGTTATTTTTGCTTGGCAGATTTTTTTATATAAAAAAATAATGTTCTTATAAAAAAGAAAAGAAATATGTTTATTTGAAGTTAAAAAAAAATATCATTCACAAATACTTCCAATGAAGCAAACAAATCTACAATGGCTTCCGAATGCAAAATATTAGTGCATATTTTCGATTCGTACAAAAACAACAATTTGCGCCTTTATTTTATTTCCATTCATGAATTCATGCTCCAAACGCGGATAAATAGCAGCAAACCATGAAAGTTGATTATGTCAAGCACATTAGGCTGGGTCGCAAATAAATGTTTGTAAATGCGCACCCTAGACTGAATGCTTCTTCGAAGGAATTTTGTGTGTCTTACCAATCACAGCCCCACTCTCTCCCTTAAAAACAGCCAAAATCGGAAATTCTCGTAAGTAGTAAGTTTTCAGGCTGTCGTAGTTTTTAACTTTGTTCTCTCGGATGGATACCAACCCGGTCTAATAGGAATAGATATGTATGTATATATTTACATACATATCTACACGTATCGCAACGGTGTGCGTTACTGCCCCCTTTACTTAATGCCATAAAAAACGGTTGTGTTTTTGTTGTTTTCCGTTTGCCGTGCTGCAAAGTTGCTGTACTCCAGCGACGCACCAAAGCGCATCAATTTTTATAGCTTTTTAATAGTTGCTCACATCTGTAGCTGGTGGTACTGTTTTTGTAGTGGCCTGCTAAAAGTAACTTCCCAAACAACTAAAAGATTAAAACAAAAACAATACGAACAACAACATATACTAAAAATTAAATGCAAAGGTGCCGCGCGCTGTAAACCGCAAGAGTGAAAAAAAAAAATTATATTTGTTTTTGGTGTTTTTTTTTCGCCTGCTCGTAAAATTGATTTCCTTTAGCTGCAGCGCAGCGCCTTTCATGTATGCTTTAATAACACACATGCCTTTATACATACATACATGTATGCTCCTGCCCAAGTTAGCCTTCACTCGTAAACTCTGATTTCAACCACTAGCTGCCCGCACTCTTTATTGGTGTTATTGTTTCGTCAAATTTTTATCATCATCTCAGCACAATTGTTTTGACGCGCTACTTCTGCTACACCGGCATGTCCGCCGCCTCCGCATCCGCCGCCGTCGCATAAAATCTCTGCTTGCTGCAATTTCCATGTCATTCCTTTTCAATTTCAATTTCGATTTCAGTGCCGCCTTCGTCTTCGTCGTCATCGTCATCGTCTATTTGACTGTCATAAACTTTATGTGTATGTCGTAAAAATTCAAGCGTGTTCGCTCAGCCGTACTGGCGTCGTTGCCGCTAAGGATCTGCGTGTGAGCGAAAGTGTTGCTGTGGTCAATGGTGAAGTAATAAATCGGCACAGGGAAGTACTGTGTAGATATATGTACCTAGACACAAATATTCCCTACCTCATTTTGATGATGCATTTGTTGTTGAAAATTGATTCTTTCGAAAGGGACCACCCTGCATTCAAGTATGTGTGTATGCATGCGTTGATGATCTATTATAGCTCATAGATATTGGATGTGGGCTATTGTGGGTGCCGTAAAAGTAAATTTCATAATAGCCGAGGGTATGCGAGTGTAAGGGGTAGAGAAGGACGGAAGTGCAATAAATGGATTTCCTTTTATGTGCTTGCGATTGATCTGAGAATGTTTTTGCTGCCGTAAACGCGCTATAAAATTTGTGGATAATGTTGCGTTTTAAGAATTAAACTTTTTATGATTCCGCACTCCAATCATTTGGCTTACTTTTAATTGCTGTGTAAATATTATTTTGTACTGATTTTGATCGTTGGTGAATTTGTGGGTATTTTTATGAATGATTGAAGGGGATATGTGTTCAAAAATAGTTGAATGCGAATGTAATTAATTTAGCTGCAAGTAGGGTGCGCGTTAACTTATTTTGATGTATAAGAGCGGTAAAAGTTGTCGAATACCGTTTTTTTATTATTCACAAAATTTAACAAGGTATTTTTTTTTTATTTTTTTCTTTTAATTTTGTTAATGCTACATAACATCATCCGCATGATAAACGCATAACAAGGTAAAAACATTGAGAGGCAGTCTAACGTTTGCCAGCAATATAATTAAAAAATTCAAAACTCAAACTCACACACAATTGTAAACAATTTATTTTATTTTTTTTTTCGATTTTAAAATGCTTGCAAACGTCAGAAAAAAATCATGGCCGACGAATTGAGAGAATGTATTTACCTTGTAATGTTTTTATCATGATCAAACGTATGTATGTATATACACCAATGTTTCAAACTTAATACAAAATTAAGAAAAATTCAATGAATTTTTTTAAAAATCTTGAACTTTGTTGTAGCCTACTCAATTTTAGTAATAATGTGCCAATTTGAAGTGGCTCAAAACAGGCTTAGATTTTTAATATTTTTTTTTTTTCAGAAAAACTAAAACAAAATCACAAAAAATTCAAAATAAAAATTAACGGCGGTTTTTTATAAATTTAACTTGTTATAATCAGCACGTGTTCTCTGTTGGTTCAACAAACATTAAGTTTATTATACCGAAATTTCAGGGGATAACTGCATACCGACAAATTTTTTTAAAGTTCTGGTTAAATATTTCGAAATTTTGATGAAAAATGATTAATTTTTTCTAAATTTTTTGCTTAGTGTAAACTTTTGATTTATGTATATTTGTCAAACAGTAATAGTCGAATAAAATGAAGTGATTTTTTTTTTAATCAATACATCAATCAAACATTGACGTAAAATATAATCGGCTTACCTCGAATCCGCAACTAGTTCTACCACCAAAATTCAAAATTTTTTGATAGAATAAAAAACTTATTCGAAATAATTAAAAGTTAAAAAATGTAGAAGAAATAACTTGCTGTATTTCAATTTTCATTGAAAGAGAAAAACATTCTTTATAGATAATATATGTATATATATACAAAATATTTTAATTATTTTAAAGTAGTGTGAAATTTCTTTACTAAATCAATCCATCCATTTATTACTCGGACTCCTGCCTACACGGGCGCTGTGGCTAAGCGGTTAGAGGTGCGTACTACCAGGCCGTAGGACCTGGGTTTAATCCGTGGTCCGAGCCAAATCTAAATAAGAAAAGGTCGCCTCCCAGCAGGGAAAATTCCCAATGCATTACTGCCACGAAAAAACTTCTCAATAAAATGATTGCCGTTACAACATTAGGACGTACACCAGAAATTGGAGGGGAAGCTCGGCCATAAAATTTATAGACGATGAATGAATTTAAATTAAACAAAGTGCTTATAAATCCCAGTAAAACTTAAAAAAAAAATTGTTAAAAAAAATTTTACAAAAATACATATGTATATTTAGCTCATAAGAATTCACATTTTTGGGTTTTTGACTGTCTTTATACCACTAAAGAAAAATACAAAAAAAGTTCTAAAAGCCATTAAATAATATAAACATATCTTATTTATTAGGTAACCTTCTGAGCCTTTCCCCTACATCTTTCCACATCCTGCTCCTCCTAAAGTGCAAACCAACTCATCGAAATAATACGCACTAAAGCTGCAAATTAGAAATGCCTATTGGGATTAGCTAATGTGGCTGCTGCTTCGCCTGAGTAGCTTTTAAATACAAGTCAAACGCCCAGCAAAATGTCTCGCTTCCCTCTACTTATCTTTGCCGCTATTTTTTTGCCATTCATTCACACTACTTTATTTTTTTTTTGTGATTGCATTATCTTCCGTTTTTTGTTGTGTTTTTCGCCTTGCCACCTTCTGCTAGAAAGAAAGTAACTTTCTTATGGCTATTAGTAAGCTTGTTGTTGTTATTGTTGCACAAAAGTGTCTACTTGATATAAACAAACGACTGACATTTATTTTTATTATACACCTTTAGGTTTTTATTTTCATTTGCCACCCCAAACCAGCAGCTATGTATGTGCGCCGATACCAGCTTCATAGCCACATCCCAACCACTCTGGTTACGCACCTTGCGCTGAAGCGTGGAATGGCAAAAAATAGCCATTTTACTGCTTTTAATGCACATTCTGTAAGCAATTTGAAATTAGGCAATGCTTGCACACACCTCTAAGTACTAAACTCTTATACATAAGATCTACATTAGAGTGGTCCAAACAAATTTTTTGCGAGATAGGGTTTGGGGCCCCTTCCAAAATGTTTCCTCTTGCCGAAAGAGGTGCTTATACCAAACCTTAAGTTTCCATTAGAGGATGCTCATATTTTACTCTAGAGGTATTGTGTACATATATTGATCAAACAATTGGTTAAGTAACCTAAAAACATTTCAAATTTATCTATTAAAATATCACAAGCTTCGGTTGTCATGGCAACAGTAGCTTTTCAAATATCACCAATATTTTTGCCAGTTTGACAGCGATCCAGTAGCGCATTTCAAGGTCATTGAACACCCTGTATTGGTTGCAGTAGAAAACTGAAAGTTGGTATAGATATTACAAATATCAAAAGGAAAAAAACTAAGGGGATTAACCGTTTTATAGGATGAAATTTTTTCCCCATACATAAATTGAACCACTCTAATGTACATATACCGCACTGCCTTCACTTTCATTTCCAATTCAACTTTTACTCTCACGCACACACTACTCATCTGACGTAGACGTGCCTCCTTTCGCTTGCGTACTTACAAAGGATTTCTTCCACGCGCCGCTTAGATATGGGAAGAATATATTGCCCAAAAAGCTGCTATTTGGGATCGTCCTTTCTCATGGCATTTGTGGTTTCTGCTTAATTTTTTTTGCTGCCGTGTATTTATTCCGCTACTTCTTGGCCACGAAAAAAAAGAAAAGTAATTTCTTGTTTGCCGAGGAAACGATTTTTATATTAGAAGGAATGACTTTATTTATTTGTTGATGCGAAAGTGGCAAAAGTTCGCTTTTTCTTAAGTAACATTTTCTTCCTCATTGTTTCCATGCGCGTTGTTGGTAACACTGAGTAGTAAATTTGGTTGCGCTACTGTGGTACATCCTTGCAGGAATCTGCCTACTGGCTACGCGGTAGCAGGCCATAAATTAACTGCACAAATTAGAAATTATGTCTGCATTCAAATGGAAAAGTGGCACATTAAGTAGTAGACATAAGCGCTTCGTGTATGTGCGTATAGTGTACTATATTACTGGAAAGTCAAAGCATTTCATTAGAACTGAAATTGTATCTATTAACTTTTAATAAGAGCAACCGCAAAGTTGTGATTTTTATTAGGCAACCACCCGAAAACGTTGCTGAGTTGATGGTTTATGCAAGGAAGGGAAAACTAGAGGCCAAGTTAACTTTAGATACAAAGTTTATATTTTAATGTAAGGCAAAAAATCGCATAAAATTATTGAGATATTCAGTGCTGCTTTGCAGCCTAATAGCCTGATTATTTTTCGAAAAAGTTAAGCAAAATAAATAAGTTAAATAAAATATGAATAAAAAGGCCAGTACGAATGCAAGAAATTATTAGAATTCTGTTTGGGCTTAGGAAAGTACGCCTGGAAATCAAATGAAAACCCAAGCACTTAGGCGTTCTTGAGGCCTAAGTCAGGAAGTATGGATTGAAAAACGGTGATACGCGAAGAAGGCGAGAGGTTTTGTAACGTTAATTCATCTTAAAAATTCGCAACCTGGGTACAGCAAATTCTGTTCAAAAGCAGTTGCTTTCTGCTCCAGACCAGAGATGCAGGTGTCGCCTAGGGTAGCCATACACATATTGGATCTATGGGTTGCGCACCATTATCAATCCAACCAACGATCCTAGCGCCGATGATTGCCACTGTTTTCATTTATTATCTTTACTACGAACATCAGAGAGCCATTTTACACGACGTATTTTATGCGAATGTGTTTTAAAATTTCTAGCATGTCCTGGCTGACAATGAAGACCTCTGATGATTTTGGAAAAGAAATGAATATACCAAATAAGGCAGAGAAATTTTACTTAGACATTCATAATGTATTTAAAAAAGATTTTATTATAATTACGCTTTTACACGGGTTTCGAGTGGAATATCGAGGAGAAAGCAGGCTACATTTTGGGCATGGAGGGAGCTTTTAAAGGGCCACTGGTACTCCTACTGCTGGTCTGATCGTTATTCTGCTGTTTAGGTCCGATATTTTATTGTCTAACACTTCAGTTACATTGACAATACTTTCGTGAATATTAGGCCCGGAACGTAAATTTCCTCTCCTCCTACTATTGCCTATCTCTTTATCAGACTACAGGTACTTATGCGGTTGAACTGCCGTTAAATATGCGGAGCTGGTAATTATAGTTACAGTGATATCTAGATGTTGTGTCGCAGACGTTACGTGGAGGTCAGCTCCTCGTTTCAACTTGGTTGAGTGGCTGGCTTTATCGCATGGTCTTCTATTTACGGCTATGCCTATGCCGGTTGGCGGGAAAAAACAACAAAAGCATTCCTGGAAAACTATAAAAGGTGACCTTGACCTGCCCTATATTTTTGCACATACAAGAAGGGCTTAAAAATATTGCAAAACGTAAGCTTTATGCTTTGCTGCATTTACAAAAACCTACGGATCTTATTATCATAAAAATAGTATTTGAAAGGTCTCTATGAACCCGACTCTAAAAATGGCAAATAGGCTGATGACCCACGGTACATCTGCACCTTATACTGGCTTGACTTAGCGGCTATTCGACAATCGAAGGATTGAGGGCAACTACTTCGATGACCGGCTAACGGGAGCAGGGTCTTGAACCCTCCTTTTGAGGAGATAAGAACCATTTTATGATTTCATTGGGAACCCTGAAATTGTGCATATGGAAACTGTGCATACGAAATAATGCATATGAAAAAAACCGAAATAATGCATATATGCACAGTTTCGGTTGAAAACCGAAATAATGCATATGAAAAACCCGAAGTAATGCATACATGCACAGTTTCGGTTGAAAACCGAAATAATGCATATGAGAAAATACCGAAATTATGCATATGCATACTTTCGTTTTAAAAGCGAAATAATGCATATGAAAAAAAACGAAGTAATGCATACATGCACAGTTTCGGTTTAAAACCGAAATAATGCATATGGCAAAAACCGAAATAAAGCATACATGCACAGTTTCGGATGAAAACCGAAATAATGCATATGTGAAAGACGAAGGTATGCATACATGCACAGTTTCGGTTGAAAACCGAAATAATGCATATGAGAAAATACCGAAATTATGCATATGCATACTTTCGTTTTAAAAGCGAAATAATGCATATGAAAAAAAACGAAATAAAGCATACATGCACAGTTTCGGTTGAAACCGAAATAATGTCTAAATGCACAGTTTCCATATGCGCAATTTCGGTGCCCCTTTCATTGTCATCCTGCCTTCTTCGAGACTTTTAATTTTTGAGTAGGTAACCTAAAACGCTGAAATTACTACGGAGCAATCGTGATCCTTAAATGAGCCACGTTTTTTTGGTCATTCTTTCACCAGCAAGAACATAAGACTCCCAATTTTCCATATGCAAAAGTAATCCTTCTATACAACAGAACGTGGCTACTTAGTTTAAAGCTCATCAAGGATTAGTTGCAAGCGCTTTTGTATAGGGAGGGCATCCGGTAGTATACTCATTCTAAGCAATCGGGTCTAATGTACCTTACAACGGAAAAAAGGCAGTGAAAGTTACATATTTACCTACAAAGTGAACATAGCTACAGACTTTAATTTGGTTTCTTCGCTATTTACTTTCAATTATCCTTTTCACTGCGATGCAAAATCGTTGGCAAAATACTTGGTGCTTAAAATAATGGATGTATTCAAGCTGCAATTAATGCGGTAGTGTTACGTTTTATGAAAAAGCACCACGTTCTACGCGAAAATGTTTACTACTCTGCGTCCGAAGATCAAAATTTTGACTATCAGTCACTGGCAAATCAAAAGCATCATAACAACTTTAACTGCGCAGTTTCTGCAGCATTTCAGAAGATTTTCAGTTGGGCATCAGCATCATATCATCAAGAAAGCAATAAGGCTGCAATATTGCGATAATTATTACGTAGCTCGATCACGACCAATATGTTACTTTTCTTTCGACGCCATTACATAGTGCCTTCTATTCGGGCTGTTCGTGAAGTAGTCGTGCAAATGTATTAAAATTTAATCTGGTTATCTTCATTAGACTCTATGGCATGGTTTGAGATTTGTGCAAATAATTCACTACGTTCAGAAGTTCAATCATAGCGCCATTTCACATTTAAAATCAGCCTAAATTTATGTTCATATATATATATATATTCAAAATATTGGTTATTAGGTAAATGTATTATAAAAACGATTCAGATTATAAAACATTTTCCCTTATCTGGTTGTAATGTTCAAGCATTTTAAAATCGAAAAAGGCAGTTAAAATTTGATCAATGCACTCTATTAAGATAAGATAGTCATTAATGTAAGACCTGATTAATTTGCCAACTTCCGTCTAGTTAATTAAAAGAAAAATGTGTACATTCTTAAAGTTACGCCCCCTGTCAACAGCACTGAGATTGAATTGCCTTCAGTATTTATCCATCTCCTACTTTTGAATTGCATTCAGATTAGAATTTACACTAAGCGAGTAGTCTTTTATCTATCACAGCGCACGGCAGTGCGGGCGAGTGACGAAAGTATATATTACAATAAATTATATAAAATGATTTATGTAATAAGAAGAAAAAACAACTCTCAAGTTTTAAAAAATTTTAAATTATTAATTAAGCTGTACAAATGTTCAAATTAAATATTTATAATTATATACCACAACAGCAACAGCAGCAAAAGTCAAAGCAGGAAAAAAACACTTATTAAATATTAATAGATGGAAAAAGTAGTAAAATTGAAAAAATATAGGCGTAATGAAAATGAATAACGGTAGAGGTAATTTTATGTGACCGTTAGGTTGACTGCCGAACAAAGCTACTCGCAACAGTGCACAATGGTCTAAATGCATATTTTTCTGGCTAAAAATAGCAAGTGTTAACATCACTTGTTTCTTGTTGCTATAATTTAGAGTATGTATGTATACAGTAAGGTGGCTTTGTTTTTGCTAAAAGCCATGACGTAGTAAACAATCGGCCTTGTACTTATTTTTGTACAGTTGAAAATTCGACTGAGCATGAGACATAAAGTGCAAAGTTTAATATCAGCAAAATATTCAGGTTTTTTGTAATTAAATCTCATTTGGTAGCTACATAAGAAATTATTTGATTATTTATAAAGGCCTAGGAATTTCTGGCTGGGTTTGGCTAAGAAACAGATATTTAAGAACAAATATTCTGTATTATCCTGAGTTTCGCCTGAAAAAAAAACTCACCCGAAAATTTGTCATCCGCCCATAGTAAAACCATGGAAACCAAAAGTGAAAAGTGAACCGATTTGGTGAAAATGAAACTCAGGATAAGGCTAACTATGTTTCTATTTGTTTACAATTTCTCCGAAATATGCTATTTCTTAGGTTTTATTGATACTGCCAATAACTTTTAGAGGGAAAACTCATTAAAGAGTGAAAAAGTTGCTATCAATTTTATTGCTGCAAAGCTTGTTCCTTGGCGTTTAACTTTCCAATAGGAAAATAATAAAATTCAGACTTTTTGGGATTTAAATTTAAATTAGTATAATTTGGTAGCATTTTTCACAAATTGCCATCTTTCTTTTTTACGAATATCTAAACAAATGCAATAATACTTTTTTGATAACACTAACAATAAAAAGGACCCCTCGATCATCAAGGGTTAATTTTTATTTTGGGAAATCAAATGCTAATAAATAAAAAATGCATGTTTTTTTTTTAATAATCTACCTATTTAACCGTAGTTAGTTTCCCTGCAGCAAATCAAACTGGTTCAGAACTTGCGCTGAGCTAGCCTGAAAAGGGACGGTACTGGTTCTTCATCTATCCCAACTCAATGCTTGCAACTGTCTTTTTTAACATGGCGATGTCCTACGAAGTGATAATTGTCACCCTCTGCAGAACTTTTGAACTTGTTCTGAGCTGACTCTGGCTTAGATGGTTCTGATACAGTTCATATAACAACAGTTCTTAGATAGTTCAAAAAGGGTCACCTCCGGGCTAGAAAAAGTGTGGTTAGTTTTGAGCTGGTTCTAATAAGTATATTATAGAGCCTCTTCTTTAAATAAGCACGCATACAATTTTGTAAATAAAAATACTTCATTATATGTTTCAAGAGCTATTTGTTTTGAACTAATTTACTTTTTGACGCAAACTGTGCTTTAAATTTAGGAACATAAAGTGTCAATTATTCCTTTATTTTCTAAAACCAATATTTTAAATCAGAGTTTATAAGTATGCAGTTCTATACTCCATTAAATATTAGTATAATTAATCGCGCTGATTTTTTATAACTCCTTTTACGCACGCTCTTGAAGGCATTCTCCTATTTAAATATTTTCGTTTAAGATGCAAGATCACACTTTACTACACTAAAATTTTATGGGCTACAAAACAGAACACTCGAAATATTTATAAAATATCTGATTAAAAATTTGAAATTTTGAAGACAGTTTTTAGAGTTCTATAAGTTTGCAGCACAGTTAGGAATTTGAATTTAAATGGTTTATGGAGTTTGAGACATAGTACTTAAATAAAAACTAAACGAAAAATATTTAAAATGAAGAACATTGGAAATTAAAAAAAAAATTAATGCATACTACACATTTCGGAGGCTTAGTGATACATTTACGTATGTACATTATCGTTCATATGAATAGCACTCCCATTTCAAAGTGAGATTGTTTACCACTTTTGC
>NW_016157836.1:138410-144717 GCF_001687245.7 Rhagoletis zephyria | reverse complement strand
GCTGTTTTCCAGCAGCATGTTTGCCAGCTTGTTAATAATGTTGGCAATGCAGCAGCCACTGTGCATTAGAAAGATTGAAAAATTATGCACCACAAGACTGGCAACAGCAACAAAAGCATGCAAGTCAGCGTGAGGCAGAAATACATATCTACCTTGGTACTTGTATTGGTGGCGAGCAACAGCCTCTCAGCAGCGCTGAAGCTGCAGCCAAGTAGTTGTTCTAACAAAATTGTTTACAAATGGTTTACACAAGCTTGAAATTTTCCGCATAACAACAACACAAAACGATGTAGTTGCTTGAGAGTATTGAAAATGAGCAAAAAAACGGCCAGCCAGAAAAAATTGCATGCCACTGGCAAATAATCTGCGCTGAAATGGACGATAGTTGCAAAGAAAGAAGCAAAGCTAAGTGAAAAGGGCAGCAACATTGCACCCGAAGAAGTAGTACGCTTTGAAAAAAATGCAGATAAAATGATTGACTGCATGCACTCAATATGGCTGGTGATAGCAGGCGAAGTGCTTGGAACACAAGTGCATATAAATATGTAGGTAAGTAAAGCAAGCAGTTAGCTATCACATGGAGGTAAAGTGGAAAAAGGAAAACTTTGCAAATAGCCAGCTATGTAAGTAGAATTGCGGCTGCAAAACGTTCAGCGTCCACTCGCTTGCTCAAACTATTTTAGCACGAAATTGGCGCAAAATTGATAATTCGCGGTTTGAACTCGAACGATGCAAATTTGCTTGCAACGTCGATGGCGCACGAAGCGCCAACTGGGGTTTGCGCTATCCATCCAAATAGGCGCTCGTAGTACAACCTGACGCCTATCTTTGGGCAGCTTAGCCGCTTTAGTGTTTTTAGTCCATATATGTACATATATAAACACATTTATACTCTGTCGGCACTTAAGACGCCGCGCCGCCGCACCGCCGCAGGCATGAATGGTGACCGTCGAGAAGGCGGCCAGAATGAAAAAGTGCAGCTTTATATGGGTTTTTGCAGATAATTTAAATTGTTTTTAAGTGGATATGCAAAGTGAGATGCGCACATTAAATTGCTGCATATAGCCGTGAACATATACATACTTGTATGTATGTATATAAAAACTGGTATGTGCAGGTACATTAGGCATATGATTATTTTTAATTAAATGAATGCGGTTGACGAATGATGAAGCATCAAAAAATACAAAATAAAAATAGGAAAAAACTCCCTTAGGGAACTACGAGAAAAACATTGCACTTGCAAACATGTACATAGATATACATATATATGTGAAGTTCCATGCCATCTGACTGCGATCAAAAATGGGTTTAAATTTTGTTTTATTCAGTTGACTTGAAGTTTTACACGGCCGCTGTGGTGTGGTGGTTAGCAGTGCGCGCTACCTTCAACCCCGGTTCAACCCAACATCAAAAATTAAAAAAAAGCTTTTTCTAATAGCGGTCGCCCCTCGGCAAGCAATGGCAAACCTTCGAGTGTACATATTTCTGCCATGAAAAAGAGCTTCTCATAAAAATACAATCGCCGTTCGGAGTCGGTGTAAAACTGTAGATCCCTCACATTTGTGTGACAACATCAAGGCCCATTTTCGGTCGAAGTCATAATTATTTCCCACATTTTCATATATTCGTTTTACCTTTGGCTTTTCATCATTTCTTATCTACTCCGCATAAGTGTATTTATTTAAAAACGTTAAAAAGGCCATATGCCTAATATACATTTATGTGTTCGTACAAATTAAAAAACAGAGGTGAAGTGAATCTTCCAGCGAAAAGGGAATAAAGCTGATGAAAATGAAGAAAAGGGCGCGTACAAATCATTTATAGTTGGTAGTTGCTGAGTTGATGGCCTGTGTGCCCACGAGGACAGCATAATGTTTTACATAGTAACTTTATTTCCCAAAGTTCACAGATATTTTTAAATAGATATCAATTGAAAAACTAAGCGGGTTTAAACTAACGGCTGCAATAAAGATATGGGGGATCTTACCAAAGTCGCCATAGATCTGAATTTCATAAGAAATATTCTGAGTTGCATGCCCTCGATTAAAAGTGCGACTAACCAAGAAGAATGGAATAGCTGGAATATCTCACCAGTGCATGTCTTAGTTTTCAATACAATTACATTATAAGGTATTTTTATTTGAATTGGTCCTTTACAATTTATTTGGAATAGTTTCTGTATGCAACAACATCTCGGCAGTATAGCGATTATTTCGGCACGAGTATATGCCTTAAGCTCGTAGATGATCTGAGGTTCGCTGACGTTTACTTTGCTTTCCAAATAACCCCACAAAATGTAGAGATATGGCCAGTCGATGTAGCCATTGGAATTTTCGTAACTGTCCAGACGTATTTCATAAATTTGTGGACAGACATAATGAGCCAGCATCTACCGAAGTCGATTTAATTTGCCCCCTTTGACTTATCCGAAGAAAAGTGAACCATTTTTTGGGTGTGAAGCCCTTCATAGTTAAAATTTTACTGATTAGACGTTTCCAAACCATGTCTAAATACTCAAGTTAATCGGTTGATAAATGAAAAAGTTATTCAATGTTTCCCTACCGACATAAAATATGACGCACCCATTATATTTAATAGTTATAAACTACTGTGCATGCCTATATTTTGCGGCAAGCTGGAGATGTGCTTATACCAAAACCAGCAATCCAATGTACTTGAACGTGCTATCGGCGCCACACTGGCTACTCGCAGTTAAGAAATGCTAAAGAAATCTTAGCCGTCATCGATTCGCCACTTTTCGCTCGCTATGTTTGAGTTCCGGTCGCTTAAAGAAGAATTTTGCATGTGAAAGCAACAACAAAGTTAGCTAGCACTGATAGACGATAGCGAGTTTGGTTGTACCTCATTGAGTTCGTTCGTTTCGCCACTTGCTAACTGTTGGCGAATCGATGACGGCTCTTATTTAAAAGCATTAAAAATTACCGAGTGCGCAAACAGAAATGACACTAAGAAATATAAGGTCGTTGCATTTAATTAGTCCACAAAGGCACCGAAGGAAACAAAATAGTGGATGAAATTGCATAAAGCGATATATATTTGAAAAAACGGTTTATTCTTTGAAGGGATTGCCTTGATAGACGGTATTTTCTCTAGCTATTATTTTACAAATCTGTTGTTTTAATAACGATTTAACGATTTTTATGCATAAATCTCGATGCCTGGAGTTCAGGGTTACCCAATCTCATTTTTGTCACAACGGCGATTTAGACGTTTTGCAAAAACATCGACGATATGTACTTGAGGGCTTCCCAGTTCGGAAAGCAGAGTATATAGTACCTTTCATAACTTTACGACAGTCACATATTGACAAGATTTGACAATTTATCTTAATATTTTTTAATTATAACAAAAACCATACAAATCCAAGTTTCAATCTTTGCGCAAAATTAAAAAAAAATTAACAAATTTTCGTAAAAATTTCGAGCTGAGCGAAACCACCTCAACTGTGTCAATGAATTTTCATTGATTTTCTGGAAATTGAAACTTGCAAGTTTCAAGTGGCCACAAAATATTTGCTGCATTCTTTCGTAAGCAGCCCTTTTGGTATCTGGCAAGAAACGAGATTAGTTTAACGGGATTTATACACAAAAAACAATAGAAATGAGTGTCTAATATATTTAATGTATCTATTTGCGTAATATATGTATACTTATCTAAAATTTAAACCATGTACATATGTACGAAAACAAAAATTTCCCCTCCACTATTCTATTAACAATTTACAATAGAGTCATTTTTTCGCTTACCAACACTACCCTTCCGGTCGCATATTTTTTAAGCGACCTTACTGAACTCGTATAAACAGCCGAGTTTGTGTTGTTCCATGCATGTATTTTGTCATTTAAGCGAGTGTTCTTTTGTAGCTCGGTTGCAAAAGAATGCACCAATTGTTGATTATGTTCTTTGTACGGAAGAAGACAATTGCCTCAACAAAAAAAATTACCAAAAATCAATGGTAAGTCCCAGCTACTTTAAACTTGCACTTTGTTATATTAGAATTGAATGGGCTACAAAACTGCATACCCAAAATATTTCTACAAAAATCTAATTGAAAAGCTCGATATTTTTACGACAGTTTATTGATTTTGTAAATGTTCTAAAAGATTGAAACTTGGAGCTATGTACATATATACATAGTTCTTGTTACAGAATATACCATGTTTTTATAAACAAATAAAAATAATAAAAAAAATAAAAAACTATTATGATAAATCTTGTCAATATGTAAGTGTCGTAAAGATGAAAATCATTATATAATATGTACTAATGACCAGTTTATTCTAACTTAAATATGTATCCTCTGAAAATATGCGGTAAGGGAAAAACGTATTGGCTTTAAATCGATTTTGGTTAAATACATGTGTTCCGCATTGAGCATCAAAAATCGATTGTTAGTAAAGGGAACTTAAAACATCATTAAATAACTATTTTCAGGTAAAAAAATGACAATTTATTGTTATCAATGTTATTTTTTTAACTCCCTTTTATTAGCTCGCGATGTAACTATGTAATATTGATGCGCCTAAAAGATGCAGTGATTTCTATTCTCAAGTTACACACCTGATGATAGTACGAATGGAAATTATAATAACGAGGCTTTAGTCTTTTAAACTATAGATAATTTTATTATTGAACGAGACCTATTGAGTTTTTTTTGACCAGAATACAGCATGTCGTAAAAGTAAAAAAAACTCAATTACACCTCGTGCCATAATTATAAATACAGCACATAATGACAACTTTTATAAATTTATTTATTAAAATTACTTTTTTTTACTTATTATACTATCCTTATTATATTATATGTATAACAAATTTAGTTTATTCTTTAACAAAAGCCTGATATGTATGTATATCCAAGGTTCCAACCTTGTGCAATATTTAAAAAGATTCAAAAATTTTCGTTAAGTGTAGAGGTTTTAATTATCATTTCTAGAAAATACTTTGGTGTGCATTTTTGTGTCTCCTTACATTTTAGTGCCAGTTTAAAGAAGCTAGGATTTGGCATTTTTTTGTTAACGGTACAAAGCATTTTCGACTATACTGCAACTCAAACTCTTTCTAAAAAATTTAATAAAAAAGCTTGAAATTTTGCAGAAGCTGGATGATTTTTTTAAACATTGCACTAATATTGGCAGCAGCTAAAATGCTCCACATGTACACATACATATGAATGTATGTGTCTTCTTTTTTTCATTTTATTACAAAGTAAACTCATGCGTCTTATTCGTTCAAACCCTAAATACATTGAAAAAAAACCGGAACGGTCACTATCTCTACAATTCTTGAAACATTTCATTTCTTAAAATAATTAAATTCGAATTTTTTCGCAAATAATTTAAAGCTTGCAAATATTTGCATTCCAACAACAACAAGCAAATGAACGCTACCTTCCATGCAACTCGCAATACATTTTAAATCGAAATTTGCTGTTGCCTTTGCTACGGCTATCGAATATATTACTTTCGTCCATTTCTTATCAGCAGTGGGCTATGTCGAAGATGCATTTACATAAGATCAGAAAAACAGAAAACAAAAAAAATTAAGAGGACAAAAATAAAGCAAGTCAAAAACGTAAAAATGGCACAATTTCATAAGTAAATTTACATGTTCGCCTTAAGTAAGCTTTGATAAGAGTGATGAGGTTATGAGAGTATGTATTATCAACAATACCCAGCAGGGAAATCCATTAGTCCATCATAATAATAATAATTTCAATGCAAGCAATTGGTGAAGTTAATATTGCGATGTTGTAGGAGCGCTAAATAATTCGCTCTGCATTATTTTTTGCCAGTTGTGATCTAGATACATACGTATTTCGATTGGCTCTACCCTTTCGACAGTACTGTAACTTTACTAATAAGGCTGGTTGGTCCGCATTAGACGATAGGGTGGACTGCTACGCACCATTTTATTTTCTGGGCGAAAATGGTGGATGGTTGGCGACGGAATGCCTCCCAAATGTATGCCTCGATATTGTTACTGAATTAAAGAAACGCATTAAGCAGCGGTTTAAGCCTAAGATTTATACTAAAATTAAAACAAAGATAGAGGATGAAGGAAATCATAAACACTTAGATCAAAAGAGAGAGAGAAAAATTAAGGTATGTGAAGACAAAGATGAAAATGAAGGCAAGTTTGAAAACTTAATGATAGAGGTTAAGATGAAAATAATTGTGATGAATATAAAGATAACATCGAAAATAAGGATGAAGACAAATACATATAAAAAAGATAAAGATAAAAACACAGATAAAGATAATTATAAAGATAAACATAAAGA
>NW_016157836.1:101322-138310 GCF_001687245.7 Rhagoletis zephyria | reverse complement strand
ATAGATACATACTGAAAGAAAAAAAGCAAAACGACTCACAGGCAACCACGCTGCTGTTTAGATAAAATTGTATTTCGAAAGTGACAGTTGAAATGATTTATCACTATCGCTCGTCCGCATGTCCCAGCAAACGTTCCAGCCGAGCGCCCCCTCTTTCGCAACACCACTAATGCCGTCACCCAACGAGTGCCGAGCAGCTAGCAATGGCAGCGTCACGGGCGCGACACTTTGCTGTTGCTGTTTTTACTAAAGTTTGCGTTTGCGTTTGTGCTGTAATGGTGGCAATGACAGTCGTGGCAATCAACAGTACCGTAGCTGATTGTGTAGCATTGGAGCATACATACATACATATACACATATAAGTACAATAGTTTATGTAAAAACATACATACATACATATCTCTTCCAGCACCGTCTCATGCGCTCGTCACCCATCTTTGTTCGCTTGTCTATCTGGCCGTCCGTCCGTTTGCCTATCTGTCGGTCGTCTATTTGTAACTTACTTTAGCTGCTCTACATACATATCAACTAACAGTCCGCCTGCTCGCTTATTCGCTTGTTCGTTCATTTGTCCATCGCAACGCTTGTGTAAGGCTGATATCGCGACAACAAAAACAAATACATACCACCACCCGCCATAATGTGTTCAGCATGCTCGCGGAGGCGGGCAATGGCATTTGTGTTTGTTAGTGTGTGTGCGCGCTANAAAAACAAATACATACCACCACCCGCCATAATGTGTTCAGCATGCTCGCGGAGGCGGGCAATGGCATTTGTGTTTGTTAGTGTGTGTGCGCGCTATCCATTATAGCCTGCCTTTACTGGGTCTAATGTCGCCTACCGCCGCCCCCTCCCCCTTACCGCTCTGTCAACGCCTAGTTGCTGTTCTAAGCACTCCTGCCNATCCATTATAGCCTGCCTTTACTGGGTCTAATGTCGCCTACCGCCGCCCCTCCCCCTTACCGCTCTGTCAACGCCTAGTTGCTGTTCTAAGCACTCCTGCTGCTGTGCTTCATTGCTGTTGTTGCTGTCATCAAACTTTTTAGCGCAAGTGTTCTTCAACTTGCTGCACAGCCTCAGCGTCTCGACTGCCAGGGTATGGAGCATAGAGCAGCGCGCAACCGCGTCAAACGCGTTCTAAGGCATCTGAGGAATTTTGTTCAATGCGCGCGACGAAAAAAAATTTAAATTACTTTTTTGTTGTGCATGTTGTTGTTGTTGTAATTGCTGTTGAGTTTCATGAAAGCCACTGCTGTTGCAGCAAGCTACAAGCGAAACCAACAATAGCAACAACAGCAGCGGCAGTGGGGAAAAAGAAAAGCATCCAGCGCGACAACGACAGCCACATTTTTCCAATTTTCTATTTGAGTGCAGGGTTCACTTTCCGCTGAATTTTTCCTCCGATACATATTCATGTACATATATACATAGTTTTTAATTTTTGCTTAGTCTCTAGCAAGCACTGTTTGTTGCTGTTTTTGTTGGCGGCCATTGTTATTTGTTTGNCAGCAAGCTACAAGCGAAACCAACAATAGCAACAACAGCAGCGGCAGTGGAGAAAAAGAAAAGCATCCAGCGCGACAACGATAGCCACATTTTTCCAATTTTCTATTTGAGTGCAGGGTTCACTTTCCGCTGAATTTTTGCTCCGATACATATTCATGTACATATATACATAGTTTTTAATTCTTGCTTAGTCTCTAGCAAGCACTGTTTGTTGCTGTTTTTGTTGGCGGCCATTGTTATTTGTTTGTTTTTTTTTTCTGATGTGCTCTTGGCAATGTTTGTGTGTGTGTGCGCGCATTCGTAACTCGTGTTGGAAATTAAATTTTCTATTCTAAAAGCTAATTTACAAAAGCTGCAAAAGTTGCGCGAGCAAACTTGCGCACACACAAAAACATCTACATAGTNTATTCTAAAAGCTAATTTACAAAAGCTGCAAAAGTTGCGCGAGCAAACTTACACACACACACACACATATCTACATATGCAAACATAGGATATGCATAGTGTGCTAGCTTTGCTGTTGTTTTCCGTTTTTGTTATTACTGCAGCTGTATGTAGTTGTTGTTTTTGTACATTTCTTTTCTACAATGCGGTGAAATGATTTACGAGCGTTGAAAAATTCATATCAAAATACAGTGGGAACAAAAATGTGCAACTATGTTTAATGAAATGAAAAGAGTAGAAAAAAATTCAGAAAAAATACTTTTCAAAACAAAAACGTTTTATTGTAAAACTGAAAAGCATCCGCGTGCAAACGTTCACACAAACGCGTGCCAATTGTAAGCACAGGTTATTTGTACGTATTGTAAAGTTTATTATATTTTCATTACTCTGATTTGTGGCACAGAATACAATATTTTAAACGATAGCACAGCGCGCAGGCACATGCACCATGTGTACATATTTGTTTGTATACATACATATGTATATGTATGCACATATACAAATGCGTACTAAGTTTTATTACATTTTAATTTCGCTTTAGTTGATTTGATTTCATTACCGTTTTGTTGGCGGAAATTGTTGCTGTATGCTTCTCTTAACTGTTTCAACCGCAATTACCAACTTTTATTTGTTTCATTTTGCATTGAGTCGAATATTATTACGTCAACATTTTTTTTTATCAGGCAAAAGCAAAATAATTAATTAATTTCGCTGATTCGCAAAACCCACACGTAGGTGGGAAGTTTCTCGGATTTAAACCATGCAATGGAATTCTTAGGTAGTTCTTCCCGAATACTCTGACAAACATTGTGCGCGCAGACATAGTACCCAACCCCAGCTAGGCTAAGGGGGGTGCTCCTTTAACAAAACCCGAAAAGACGGGTAGGCGAATTATAAAGGATGCACCTAAGGATGCTTTAAGATTGGCTAATCTATATCTTTCCAAGGCCGAAAAATCACAAAAAATATGTTTTCAAAACTCATCGCCATCAAGGCGGAGAAAGCTTATCTAGTCGGTGCACATAAAATAGTAATATGTTAGGTTAGGGTTAGGTTAGGTTAGAGTGGCTGATGGAAAAATCCGTTGTGATACCACTGGCTGAAGCCATTTGTTTCTTTCACTCCCTTAGTAATTGCACCACCGAGTGCGTTTTATATAGCAAAAAAATCGAGAACGTTGGCCGAGTTCAAATCGGCTAAACAATCTAGAAAGTAGTTGTTGCAGAATTGGTTGGGCATGTTGGCCAGAGCGGCACAATGGCAGAGATAGTTCGATGGTCTCCACCTTTTCCTCGTCCCTGCAACTGCGACAGAAATCGTTGGGAGGTATCCTAACCTTTTGCCGTGTGTGCCCATCAGGCAGTGTCCGGTGATTACCCCGACTACTAACCTGAGAGAGCAGCCGTCCAGCCGGGTGAGAGCTATGGATCGCTACTCATCAATCTTTGGCCAAATTTGCCTGGTAGTATGGCAGGTGGTTTCCACAGCCACCTTATACTTACCTGAACGAGTTTCGCCTTTAGTCTGTGTTTGCAGACGATTATAGGTTTGCCCGCATTCTGAGCAGAATTGCGGAGAATTTGTTGTCCAAACAGAGTAGAGGAGTGGTATAATATCTGTCGTAGATTATCCGGTAGAGTTTCAAGTACCTTTGCGTGTCCGAATCTGAGGTCTCCCCATGGCTGCATTGTATTTAACCTGGCCTCACTACATCCGGTCCGAAATTGGCCGTAGAGATTCACAGGTGGAAGATTTAAGATTATTTCCAGAGCCTTGGTGGTTGTAGTGGGCAGCGCTCCCGTGAAGAGCATGGCAGCCGTTACCCCGTAGAAATGGATGGGTCTTATCACAGTTGTGTACATCCAGTATACTATTGTTTGCCTATAGCCGTCTTGCAGGCATACAGGGCAGTATTGGCCTTCCTGGAGCGGTCTTCAATTTTTCGTTTCCAGTCCAGTTTCTTATCTCCAAGGTATTTTACCTCGGTTGAAAGAGTAAGTGCCACCCCGTTTTGGGTGGGAGGTTTAAATAAGAGAGTTTTATATTTCCTTGTGAAAAGTATCATTTCCCCCTTGGCAGGATTGACACAAGCCCACATTCCGTGGACCAGATTTTTACCAGACCGAGTGCGTTTTGAAATAGCTCACTCAAGACCTGAAGATGTTTGACCGTTGCCACGATTGCTATATCATCGCCGTACGCTATGACTTGACAACCGGTGCTCTTTAGGCTTACAAGTAAGGTGTTCACTATCAGATTCCAGAGTAGAGAGGAAATAACGCCCCCTTGGGGTGCCTCTGGTCTCATACTTTGTAACGGAACCATCCCCCAGTTCTGATAGAATAGTTCTCTTTCCGAGATGGAGCTCAACTAAATCCACCAGACCCCACTGCACCCCCGTCATGAGCACTAATTTCACTCAGGAATAGAGAAATTTCAAATATTGTAAAGAAGCATAAATCTGAAATAAGTTAATAGTTGGTTTCTTTCAACGCCCACCACTCACATACAAATTTTGGAAATACATTGGGTATTGAGGTAGTCCATTATTTAAACTTTTTATACGAGCACACCGCTACTTCACTTCGGAAGTCTACGCGATCTTTAACCCTATAATGCATGGTATATCATACATATTTGCATGTATGATACACTTTTACAGAAATTTTCAACGCGCTTAGATGTTTAGTAAATAGTTTATTATGTGCAAACTATAATTCATATTAATTCGATTACAATATAAATACAATTATATAACGAGGCAATGGCAAACCTCCGAATGTATTTCTGCCATGAAAAAACAGCTTTTCAAAAAAATACAATCGTCGTTCGGAATCAGCGTAATACTGTATGTCCCTACACTTTGCGTGAACCCATCAAGATGCACGCCACAAATCGGAGGAGAAACTCAGCCAAACACTTATCTAAATATGTGTAAGCGCCAATCTATTATTATTAAGATTAAAAAAATTTTACGATCTATCGCGAATCGATATTAACTGGTTAAATTAGGTCTTTATCTATCTTGAAAGCAACAAACAAATGAAACATTGTTTATTCTTAAAACAAAAATTAGTTGGTTTTAATAGCGCATATGACTTCAGCTCAAAAGAACATGCCCTCCTACCACATATGTATGTATGTATATCTTAACCAAATCTTGAAAATTTTTATTTATTCAAATGGTTTGAGCAACCTTACTTAACACTTCAGATGTGTACGGCTTTTGCGGCGGGATTGAAATCAGGCGTACTTCCGGCCCATAGAATATACCAAATCCACAAGAAAGACTGAGTTTGTAGAAAAATCGTCCTGGGACATAATGTTTGCATCATACTAACCTCAGTTCTCAAATGTAAGCAACACTCCTTTATTAATAGGTTCAACTCAAATTCATATTATTAAATAAAAGAGTGTAGGTAAGGCGGCCACCATAGCCAATTAGGTACATCTGTAAACTGCCATTCAGTAGATCTCGGGTTTGAGGTCGGGTCAGCTCAGAGTTGTTTATTTTATTTCTTATTTTAACCCTGGAAACACAACCTTCGTCGATTCGACGAGTATGCCATAAACAGATTTGTGTAGAAAAGTAGTTATAAAATAAAAGTAATTTGTAATTAAATAGAATCCAATTAGTTTATTACATAGAATAATAGCGGATACACATATATATGCAATAAACAAAGAGAAATGTTATATCAATAAATTAAAATAAAACACTTAAAAAATATACATCTAATCAACGAGGATTAAGGGGTTCGAGAGGTTGCGTTAGGTTGCTAGGGTTTTTAGCTTTTAATTAGGTAAGCTAAAAAGTCGAGATAATTCCTTCCTGATTTCACTGAAAAGAAAATATTGAGTCGTGCAGTACCTTCGTCAAAAGGCGGTAGCATATTATGCTTAATAACTAAAATAAGTTTTTTTTAAGTTCATAACAGCGCAAAACATTCCAAGAAGCAGGGAAAAGATTTGCTCTCTACGCAACGGGTTTGATATTTTTGCCCAACGAAACTGCCAGATTAGTTTAATTCATTTTTATTTACGACATAAAACAGCCGGTTTTTTATATCGAAACCGGTAAATAATTATGATATTTCTTGAATGAATTTAATAATATCTATTATCACTAGCTAGTTGCCTTATTTAATCTCGAAAATAATGCAACATTGACTTATTTCGAATACCAATAGATTGTTACATGAAGTTTCTCAATCTGCTTTTTTCACGAAATCAGATGTCCAGATGTTCTGTCGTTGAAATGAAACAGCTTTTCAGTCGTACTCTAGAAAGGCGAATTAAAAGCGCAAAAACTATAAAATTAATACTAAAACAAATAATACGGGTATATGAAAAAGCGCTCAATTAAAAATGTTCTTTTTCCGACTGTCACTATAACCAATTTTAAGCAGATTAGCAACAACAACCACAACACAGCCTAAGTAATAACTTCACTCATTTATTTTTTATTTTCTTATTTCCAACATTTTACATCATATTTCGTTGGCTTTGCTTATGATGTGCACTTTTACGCAGCAAAGCGCTAAAGGCGAAGAGCGGCGGCCTCAAATGCCCCGTCTCAAAGATGAATGAGCAAAGTGCAAGCATGTATGTATGTATATTTGTATGTAGAACACAATATCCCTGCCCCAGACATCATGTTTCGATCGACTGCCTAAGGAACTCGACGGTGAAATTACAAATGTAGACCGGTTGGCTGCTTGACGGGCAGAGCGCTAAGATTCTGAGTTTTTCCGAAAGCTATAAAATGGCAGCGAAGGCCGTGTAAATTATTAAAGAAAATAATTTTGTGTCAGTGAATATAGCAAATGCGCAATTAAAAAATTAAAAGGTCATGCGGCGCAAGAGGCAGCAGAGAACGCGCCAGTAGATGCAACAAAATGATGACTATTTTTGCCGCTTTTCAGTTGTATCTCGTAGATAAATTAAAGTTAAAGTGAAGCGCCGTGCAAGTGATACGCGACGCGCTGGCTGCCGCAGATGAATTCGCCGAATTCGCTTTTAAAAATTATTTTACACTTACGATATTACTTAGAAGAGAGTTTACGATATTTGACTATGCTTCAGAACTGTCACATGCCTTGGTGTGCGTGCATTTGAGTAAATGAGTGCATGAACGCTGCAGGGGAAATACTGGCGCGCTCAGAACAAAAAAATTAAAAATGTGGGCTAGCGCGCAAAGAAGATTGTGTTGAATTTGAGAGCGCGGCGCTCTCATGTCAGAGCGCTTAACCGCCCTCAGCTATACGATGAATTCGCCGCGCTCTTCTAATTGGGAAATGAACCCTGCGCGTAACGTAAACGATATCTTGATGAACAAAAGAGAACAACACTGGACACCAATACTTAAACACCATTACCACCCAGCTATGGCGTATGCGCTCCAACGCCCTGCCCAACAGCGCGCGCGGCAATAGCGGCAGCATACAGCCATGTGCTAATATCGGCGTCGCCATTTCAGCGACGCGCTGGCTGACTTTACAGCGCGGCATAGTAGCAAATGTTGAAAATGCGACGGCCGCCACAAGCGTAGAATCGTTAAAGAAATTATAAAGATTTATGTGCGAAAAAATTGAAATGCAGAAGTTGGTTTGGTTGCTGTTGCCACAGTTGTTATTCTTGAAAATGTTTGTACTAGTTGTTGGTGTTGTTACTGCTGCTGCCAAGACTGTTATAGTAGCCGCCGTCGAAGTCTATTAATTTTTCCAAAAAATTTTTATTACATTTTTGTAATGTTGCGGGCAGCGGAGGGAGGCGTAATGTCTTGTGTAATAATTTCAGCTGGCATAGACACGCTCGCTCAGTCATTTAGGCGAACATTTGGTGACAGTCAGTCAAGCCAACAGCTATTACTTATTGTTGTGGAAAAATGAAAAATGCAAGCAGCTATGGAGCGCCTTTTGGAATGTGTGCATGTATGTAAGTATGTGTCTGCATATAGCAGCAATTGTGGCAATAAAGCGGCGCGGCGCGGCGCGTCGCGTCGGTGGCAACGCATCAAGTGTCACAATTTGTTGATTTTTTATGATTTTTATGTCGATTTTATGTTGGGCGCTTTTGGCAACCGGAAACCGGCAACAAAAGAATTATGCACTAATAATACAATAAAATCATAAAAAATATATGTAGCAAATAATATGTATGTACATACGTGTGCGTGCGCATGCCCGCGCTGGGGTGGTAAAATATGTGGCGGACGCAATTACAAATTTTTATGTGTTTTCAGGTTGATTTTTATTGGAGGCCGCGTGCACACAAACACACATGCGCGCACACATTTTTCATGGGAGGTTTACTAAGATTTCGCTTTTTCTTCCACTTTTGACTATACAAATACAAATGAACTGTGATTTTACGTTTATCTCGTTTATTTATTTTATGACTTTTATTGTCTTAGCGTCTTATAGATAGATACTTTTTTGTAGCTTAATTAAATGCTAGTGGGGATTACATACAAACTGAGCGCAATTACTTTCAAAGCTGAATTTTATGTGCTTTTAGAGGCGAAGGTGTTGGGTTTTTGGTTCGGAAATGTTTAATTGAATTATATTGATGGCAGCTTTGTGCTTTATAGCTGTTTAGTGCTGGTATACATATAGATTAATATATGTACGCTTCATAGTTGTTTTAAATACCTAGCCATAATATAATGGCTAAGCATATTTTCCAAAAGCTGATATATGAAAGCTGAAAATATGAAAGACGCTTAATACAAAGCTAGAGTAGGTATACTTCAAATACTGGTAACTGAACTGTGTATAAAAAATGGTAAAAGTTAAAAAAAATTACCACAATTTCAAACATTTTATTCCGAATTTTTAGAAAAATTCACGGACATATGACTAAAATTTTCCGGCACAATCTTAAGACCATGAATATGTATTTCACCTAGTTCTCTCAAATGAGAGCTATATACTTATTCGTACCTAAATATGTATTTGAAACTCACGATTTAAATGGTTCAAACGCACTCTTAATTTAGAAGTTTTACTCACGCGAATCATCGCGTCCCCTTCTAAGTTGTTGTCATGTTATTCAACTTGCCATGTCACTTAAATTCTTCAGAGCGCGAAACGTTCACACGGCAGATGCGCTACGGTTGCAGGTTCTTCTTCGTCTCTGCAGTTTCTGTAGAAGTCATTGAGGGGCATGCCAAGTTCTCCTGCATGTCTCCCAAAAGCAATGGAATTTAGTAGCCGTCCCTTAGCTGTAGCTAAGCCACTTCTATTATATCCCATGTGAGTTTTGCTCTATACTCGTAGCAGTTGTTCAAATGTATCTACTTACTTACTTAGTCCTAGGTTAGCTTAGTCCCCGCTTCATTAAGAGCTGTTATCATTACAATGAGCTTATAGGTAGCGAGCGGCATGAGTACTCCGTTCCAGAAATTCCAAAGTGGAACGGATCTTACCATGACTCGGAACTGCTGAGTCATCCACGGTTTTTACAGCCGCCTTATTTTCTTGTTGGCATACTTGTTTGTGGCAGTTCAAACACTTCTCGTACAGGTACCACCTTTTAACAGATGATTGAATGATCATGCAAGCAAAATGAATTCTTCTAATCGATCTAACTGCTTGGCTAATATGTCCATATGGTATTTCTTTTATAGTGGTGTAACCACGCTGTGTTCATTTCCAACCGGGTAGCTACTGCAGTCTTAAGCTCCACATATGCAGAGCCAATGTTTTGCGCGTAGTAAGAATTTCAGCGGTTTATAACTAAAACACAAATAAGCATATGTTTTTGTTAATTTTATAAAAATATTGTATATACAAAAACCACAACTATAAAAATTTATAAAAATTCAACAAGTTTTCATCAACATTTACAATATTATCGCGATTTCTAAGCCGCTTCAAACTTATATTTCATTGTACTTAAATTAAAATGGTTTTCTCAATAACAATATTTTTATGAAATTTTTATGAATATTTAAGAAAAAATACCTTGTGAACGCTTTCTTAATCACTGTATATAAAATGCTTGCAAAACAGTCTTTCAGTTTTATTCTGCGTTCATTATTTGCTACAATTAAATGAAATGTATTTAAAAAAATTTCCCTTGTGGTTTTTGCTACGGATGACGCTAAAGTAAATTAATAATTTTTAAAATGTAAATGCTAAGAAAATTGTTTGTCATTTATTGCTTCGCAATGTGCAATAAAAATTCTAATTTTATACAAATTGATTGAGAGTAATTTGAATCATAAAAGTTAGGTGCCAGCATGATTAATAAAATTTTACGACTTTTTGATGACTTCAAAATTTTTATTTCCAGTCATATATTAAACTAAAAAGCATAGAACTCAGATAAATGCTGAACGAATTATGCTTTCTGAGTAGAAAAAATTTAATAAATTTTCCACGTATTTTAAATCAGAAATATTGATGTTATATTTTTCGTTTGGTATGCATATACTACAAAATTAAAAAAGTTTCAAAAGGTTGCAATTATTAAAAACGTTTAAAAATTTGCTGAAATTTTTTGTTTTAAAATTTAACATATTAGTAACTTTGAGAACTTTATGTTGTTTAGTATTTATTCTGCACACTAAAGTAATTATTTTTTTTTTCATAATTCTATATTTTGTAACCTACAAAGGTGAAAAACAGTTCGATTAGCGTTTTAAAAACATTTTTGAAGATAACTCAATATATGTTAATGTATATTGGAAATAACTCAAGAGCATATAGAAAAAATAGAAAAAATTGTACCTTCCGTCGGCAACCAGAATTTTTCATTTAAAGNTAATGTATATTGGAAATAACTCAAGAGCATATAGAAAAAATAGAAAAAATAGAAAAAATTGTACCTTCCGTCGGCAACCAGAATTTTTCATTTAAATAAAAAAACGTCTCCATAATTGTAATCTACCTCTAAATAAATACGAATCACATCCTTGCGCTGTACTTACATAGTTCTTAGTCAAAATTGTATGCGGTCATTGACACGCCTGACTCATTTATGTTCACGTCAGTAAAAAGTTTTAAAGTAGAGTCAAGTCTCACGCCTGCATGCATACACACACACATACACAAATAAGTATATACAACGTCTCGCCTGTATTGTTGCTTTTCGTTCTAAATGTACTTATAAATAAACACCCCACAAAAATGTCCTTAAAACGCATTACGCCCGGAAAATTGGCCATTAAGACGCGCTGTGCCTGCTGGGTTGGGTTGTAGTATATATCGGGTGAGGGTGCTCAGAGTAGAACTTAAAAAAAAAAAACACCTAGGGTACTTAGTGGAAAAACAGCGAGTACATAGTACAGCACTTGCTTGCAAATTAAACAAAGGTGCGACTTTAACTTGAAAATTAAAAAAATAAAAACTTGGTACAAGAAATGCAAATCCACACCACCGTCGCGACGCTGCTACTGCCGCCAGTCACCCACCCGCGCTTATAGGGCAATGTGTGGAGGTAATTGGCGTGGTGTGAGGTGAAATTTTGCTGCCACAACTTCAATTTGATTTTCATTGCGTTATTTTCGTTTTTTTTTCCGGGTTTGCATTTTTAAAAAGACACTATGCGTGAAATTTGAAACTGATTTTTTAGCAGCTTTGCAGTGGAGTCCACTAGAGCAGTGCTCGTCAAAGTGGTGGTCCGCGGACCGGTGCCGGTCCGTAAGCCATAAGTCGCCGGTCCGCAAAGGGCGTCGCGAAATGGACAACGATTTTTTGATGTTTTATATTACTGTTTAATGAGGCTATATACAACTTGTATAATAAAAACAACTTAAATTTGTTAAACATTCATAAAAAATCGCTAATATCTGCTATCATTAAATGGTAATAGGTCATATATAGACACCCGGCTAATAAAGAAATTCATTTAAACAAATTTTAATACATATGTGAGATGATCGTAAACGAAAAATAATCAATAAAAAAAGGTACCGGTCCCCGACGTAATAGAAAAACTGCAGCCGGTCCGTCACACTCAAAAGTTTGACGAGCACTGCACTAGAGCACACTGCATGTGCTGACTGCTATTGTTGATACTGGTATTATATAACGCTTTGAAATTTCCATTGTCTTTATGGCAATTGCAGCTAATAAAGTAAATTATTATTAGCGCTTCATTGCCTGGCATGGCTTTGTTTAGCTTTGTGCTTGCCTGCCTGCCTGCCTATCACGTGAGTGAGCATTATGTATTGTACGTAGTATATCTTACGCGGTAGCAACAATTTTGTGATAACAAGTTTTTTCTTTTCATTTCATTTTTTTTTGTACTCCCTGCTCGCTGTGACACCTTAACCGCTGTAGTGGCTATAACATTGACAAAAATTGCATATTAAGACAGTTAGCTGGGTATTACTTCGAGTGGCAGTTCTGCAGCGTAAGAGTGGTGAGTGTACATATTTCTGGCTGTGTGGCGTGCAGTGTTGTGACATGCAAAATGTGGGCAAATGTTTGAATTGTTAATTTTAAAAAGTTAATGGAAATATGAAATTTTTATTAAATGTCTTCTTGCGGATCGCTGGGGAATTCCTTGTTCTTTGTGTGGTGTAAAGACTTTCTTTTGCAATTACACAAACCTAGGTAGGTATGCACATATTTTAATGCATTGGAAAATATACTTAACAATTAGATATGTCTTTTGTTAATAGAAATTTATTGCGTCATTATGCAAGTTGCCTCAAGCGCATCTTAAGAATTCGTATCTAATATTTAAAGCCTGATGTTCAACCAGTTGATCCTGATGATTAATTTTTTTCTCAGCTAAAATGTCGCCAGCGTAGTTTTTGCCAAAAGCTTCAAAGAACAGCAAAATATAGATCTTTAAATTCTAAACTAAGAATGCATAGTAAGCTAAGGTCAGTGGCGTAGTCAGGCTTTTCATCATCCGAGGCGAATAATAGTATTTCGACTAATTTCACTGAAGTTATCGCCAGCAATCTGGAGAAAGATAGAACTGAACCTGGTTTGCAAGAAGGAGCTCAACAAATAATCTGATTTGATTCAGAAAAATTTCTTGTATTATTTATTCATTGACATTATTTTGTTGGGAGACTCGTAGCTCTTACCGAACTGCTAGAACAGTTGAGAGATAACGCACTGTAAATATAGATGCTGTAGAAGGTACAACTTTTGTCATCATTGTAATTTAAACAGTAGATTTGATCGCTCTATTCCAAAAGAACCGAAAAAGGCGAAGCAGTGCCGAATAAAATTTAAAAAATAAACAACTAAATATGAGATATTCCGTTTCATATCGGACACCAAATTTGGTGTCACACTTTCGATTCACTTCAAATTTTTTGCATGGGTTCTATACATGAAATAAGCTAACACGTATTCAAGGAAATTTTTTTTTATTTTTTTTCTTCGGAGATATGATCTGTCAAAATTTGCATTTTTTCGTGATTCTGACTAATCATTTACTTTTTCAAATCGTTATATCTCGGGTTCTGCTCATCGTAGAGACTTAACTTCGTTTTAAAGCTAAGGAAATGGGCTTTTCTATATGTAAGATGGACATTTCTATATATAAGATGGTCAAGATTGTTCTAAATCAAACTTAGCTATTAACCGCTGAACTTTTTGAAGTAGATTTGCATAGTGAAGACCAGTAAATTAGGGATTCAAATTATACCATCTTAATTCAAAAAAATGGGGGTTCTTCAAGAACTATTTTTAGAATAGTTTTATTTATGACGATATTGTTTATTTTGTGAGAATCAACAATTTTTTTTTTATTTTTTTTCGAAAACTAATGATCAGACATATTTAGTAAGGTGTTAAACATCGAGGGTTTGCAAGCAGTAAAATTTTATTGCGGGTTCCGATAGAGTACATATCCGGAAATAATATTTGTATGGCAAGATTTTTCTGTAAGGCGACAAACCCCTAGAAATGGGCGTGGCAACTGCAGGACTAAAGTTAGCAAAACGCGGATTTTATTACGGATTTCGTCAGAATATCTATGTGGATTGAAAAAGTTGTGGAGCAATAAAATCCGCGTTTTGCTAACTTTGCTTTGAAGCAATATCAAATATGCTGCGCTTCAAAATTAAACAGGAGTGTTTTATTTATTTAATTCTTACAAAAAAAGAGAGGTTATTAGTGCTGTGTGCTAATCTGCCCATGGAAAAAATTTTTTCAGAACAACATTTTTTCCTAAAAGCCACTCGGGATAACGGCTGTTAGTGCCGAATTTACAAAGCGTAGTTCACCACTGACAAGGTTTTAACTATCGATTTTCTATTCCCGAGACAAAAAGATTTTAAGCTCTGTCTGCTCCGTACAGTTAAACTCTTTTTAAATTATTATTTTTTTTTTTTTGTGGAACGAAATTCCCATTTTTATAGAAAAATTCAAATCTTTCGAGGTTGTATAATTTTAGGCGAAATGTACAAATTATGCACACATGATAGGGACTCTAGTATTACTTATAGCACAAATAAAACAAACTCAAAGTTTTAAGCCTTAGATTTATAAAAATGCACTGAATTTCAAAAAATGGTCTTCAAAAAATTCAAACTTTATAATCAGAACTTCTAGAAAAAATTGGGTATGCAGTTTTTAAATCATTCAATTTTAGTATAATATTGCGCAAGTTTCAAGCGGCCAATTTTTTTCGGACGGTGTTTCTCATTTTCTCCCATATAAAAAAAAATTACCAACATATTTACCAGATTTTTTTCTATACACACATATGTATACTACATACTACTTCTGTACATATGTTTACTAAAAGACTGTCGCAACTCAAAAAATGAGATTTTCCAAGAGACAATTCCTGATTTTTGTTAGTAAAAATTTTTCACATAAAAAGTTGTTGGGTTCTATTTTCTAGCTAAACAAAAAAAAAAGTTAAGCAACGGAAATTATGAAAAAATTTAATGTTATTGGAAAAAATACTTAGCAAATATAACTCAATGATATCGATATTCACATATATCATGTATTTTTCTTCTACCCGAATTAACTTAGTAATTTCATAAGTATACTTATTGCACATATACACATACAAACATATGTATTTTTATTGTACCTCAAGTCCATATCTACGACATACAATATCTTTAAAAATCCATGCCAGCTTTGCTCCTAAGCTTCAAATAATACCTCAAAATTCTATATGCTTTAGAGAACCGTCCGAAATGTCTACAAGTACAACAAAAGTTACAAAGCTAAAGTAACCAAATGTGTAGCAGAAATAAATAAGTATTTACACCTTGCATAATAATCTTCGTCAAAGAAATATTATATGTACACATATACAAGTACGAAGTATGTATGTATTTAACTTGCAAAGTAATATGTTAAGATCGCTGGGCTTATGTTAAGTAGACAAGTGTTACAAATGCGTTAAATATAAATTTTTTTTCGTACCAGTTTTCTGTCACTGCACTTCAAAAAAAAAAAATAGTGAAAAAAATGAAGGGTTCGAAAAGTTTATTTATTGGTCAAGAATTTTTTGTACATATTTGGAGCTTTGGAGACAATACATTTACTTGATTAGTGGAAATATCGCTTTAGGGCGCTATTGCTTCAGCGTAACTTCTCTATTCGTTCTTGGAAGTATAGATACCTATGTATTTCTTATGTTGTTCATATTTTTACTGATTATATGTACATATGTATTTATATATTATAACTTTTTTATTTCCTTTAAAAATTTATGGTTAAATATGCATGTTTGTTCCACTTTTGTTTATATTTTGTTATTATATTATATTGTGTGTTTTTTTTAAGTTTTTTTCTTAATTTTTTTATACACATCACCAATAAAAGACTATTTATACTAACAAACGGCTTCTCTGTTTCTACAAATTTTTAGGACGATGGTGTCGAAGAGAATGGTCCTCACCTGCCGACGCTAGAAATGCTGATCCCTCAAGGCGGTTATACTCCTCAGTCTTCCTCGGCAGTCCTGGTGAGTAAAAAAATCTGTTTATAAACTTAGTACCATTTAAAATTATTATACTGGTATGGTTAGTACATATATATGTATATGTATGAGCTTATGCTCACCCCTCAATATCGATTGGAAGTCAAATATTTAGATGGCTTCTTTTCCTACTTACGGAGGCATAGCCAAAGCCAGATCCTTTTTTTTTAGCAAATAACCCAAAGAGTATGCACAAAATCGAGCACACCTACTCTTTTAGTCCAGGTAAGCTTAGCAAACCTCCTCCTTATCTCTGTAGATGCGACAAGAATCCTTGTCAGTCAGTATCCGGTTATTAGGCCAACCTCCAATCTTAAAGAGGAGCGATCAAGTTGTATAAGAGTTTTATATCGCTTTTGATTGACTATTAGCCAGAGGTGCTCTGGTATCAGATAGGTGGTTTCCGTGGCCCATCTGCCTTATCGATGTTAACTGGTATTTATTTACAGGGGGTTTGAGATATGTCTACCATCTGAGCAGAATTCACCATGGATATTTCTGTCCCTTTTCGTGTCACTTCCTCGGCTGTGCAATTACCACTGATGCCCTGGTATCCATAAAAAATTTAATGCACTTTGATGCCAAACCACCTTCTGCACTCTATTAAAAGGTTGAAATGGTTTGAATGAAGTATCCAGCGTACTTTAATACCTCAAACCGATAATCATATAAAAATTAAGGAGTACCGCTATGTTCTTCATAATCCAATGATCGGATCTAAACTTAATTAGTAGACCACCACCACCACTGAGTTACCAGCTTTACTTTAAAAAATTATAGAAATCAATTAACGTGGTCCAAAGATATGCGCCAACATACATAAAAAAATATACAGACGAAATTATAACCTCTTCCCTTTCTCAAGTCGGTTAAAAATGCATTATAACTTTGTATGAAATTAGCAATTTTATACAGAATAAAGGCAACAAAAGTCAGTAGAATTTTATTCAACTAAAACTGATTCAGATTTTTGTTCACTTAAGCAATATGTTTTTCTTATAACTTGTATTTGTATTGTTTTTTTGTTGGTTAATATGAAAATATAGACAAAACAGAGGAAAAATCAGGGCAATCGACAGAATATTTTAATAAATATAAGCGCACAAAAATGACACTTTATAAATGCAAACTTTTACACTTTTTATGGACAAAAACTATGTTTCCTCCATCTTCCTTCGCCTTCCCAGTATCAAGAAAATGAAATACCGGAATATTTGCTACAGAATTTTGAATAAAAATTGTTGTTTAGTTATAATATTATGACTCATATATGGCCAAAATTTCGGCATGGTATATCTAATCATCGGCCCGCTTTTAAAGATATTTTAAGGCGTTTTTGAGGTTAGGTTGGTATGCTTTATAATAAACTGACTACGCCCAATTTTTGACCGTTCACACATAATGTTATCAGAAATATAGGGAGGAAATTTCGAAGTCATTTATTCTTTCGTGTGCTTTTTGGGGCATTTTTGAGGTTGGGTTTGTGTGGGAGGCATACTTTAAAATAAATCGATCATGTCCTTTTTTTTTTGAATTCATATACAACGTTATTACCAACATATGGACACAATTTAGGACTCGAATAATCATCGGTGAACTTTTTATACATGCAGATAATTCGGATCTTAGAAAGATTTCTTCTAATTGTTTCCAAAAAATGTATGGGGCCTTTGTTCACAAGACATTCTGAGTAGATATTTTTGAATAGAAAAGCTTCTTAGGTAAACTAAATGCTCCACAGAAAATAACTTCCACTAGAATTTTCACTAATATAGAGCTTCGATATACATAAATATTTGATTGGCGATGATTTAAACAATGAAATCCATATTCAGTTGTGTAACCAATAAAGAATTAAACTTTGTGTAAAATATTGAAATTCTTAAATTGAAGCTTCGAAGCAAAGCAGTCAAATTCCTCGAGGCCCCATAAAGGAATAGAAAAAGAAAAAGCAATTCAAACAAAGAAGAAAAACCAGAATTAAAACAAAAACAACAATTGCAACTATAAACTCTCGCAAAACAATGTAAAAGCGCCAAAGAGAATTTCAGAAGCTACTAGGAAAATACCCGTGTAATCCAACTCAGTAGCTCCAGATACTACACAATGGTCGAATAGGTTTGAGATGTTGAGCCAAAGACTAAACAGAATAGACAAGTGAAGTACATGGAGCGGTCATAAAGCGAAGCCCGCAGCTGCGGATGCATACTTTGTTGTACTAAAAGTACATACATACATAGTTATGGGTGGATGGAAAGTAGGGATAGACAATAGCTGGATGAATGACGCAGATGCTCAGATGGATTGCTGACTTTTATCAAGGTAGCCAGAAAGTAGAAGGAAGAGTGATTCACTTGTGATAGAGAAACTGGATATAGCAGATAGGTTGAATTTCTGTCGCCCAACATCAAAAACATACAGGAAAGATGATGCATTTCAAAATAGCTGGGTATTGGCTGTACATATAAGTACTTTCAATGAGTATGGCTGATGAGGAGTCACACTGAATTGCGTATTTCGCGGAAACAGGTACCAGGCTTAGAAGCAAAACGTATAAAACTTTACAGGAATGAGCAAAGAATGCAACGGCAATTGAATGCCGCTAATAGCAAAGCCATAGTCGCAGCCACTGTCTCAACCGGAGCTTTAACCACTGACAATGCTAACCGATGCTGATGCTGATGCTGAGGATAATGATGAAGTCGGCCAACCAACCAGCCATCCATTCAGACAGTCAGCTAGAGAGCCACAGGCAATGCCAAGCAATTCAAAGGCACTCTACCAGGCAGCTATGCCGGCTGCCGGCTGCCGCATGCCACATGCATACCTACTACGGTAAGTTAACGCATCATCTTGCAGCAAGCAGCCTTGCAGGCTGCTAAACAAAAGCAAAACAAGTTGTAATGGAGTTTAGAGAGAAGGAAGCACACTCTTGATACTGCCTTCTAAGGCTATATGGTGCGTTTGATGCTATATACCGTTGTTGCTGTGGATTTCTTATTGTGGCTATGGTGTTGGTGATGGCAGCGGCAGCGGCGGCGGCGACAGCGACGGCGGCGGCGGGAAATGAGCTTCTCAAACACATTTGTGGTATGCATGTCGTAGACGTTGTAGAACAGTTGATAGAACATGCCTGGCTTCCCAGCTGCTGCTTTGCCACAACTATGTTCATCACACCGACTTCAATGGCCTCAATGGCCGTGGATTGTTGTTGGTTGGCCTTCAAGTTAGTTGCTTGGTGCGAAATGGCCGCCACACAGCTTACGCACATGCTGAGTATGTATGTTTGTACATAGTATGTGGCGGCAGCGCCAGTTGCCACATGTGGCAGGCATGTAACTGAGTAAGCAAGTAAGTAAGTAGTAGATACATCAACTGGCGAATGGCGCTGGAGTGGAAGGTTGAACGATGGTCGATGGATGGTTGGTTAGCAAGTCAGCTAACTCAGTCAAATCGGCCTAGAGGGACCATCTCGAGGAGGGGTGTATGCGGTGGTAGGCCGCATGACACCGAGATGTTAGTGGTGCTATAGTAGCGATATCAGATATTTTGCTGCAACTACACGTATATAAATACTGGTGCGTCTGTATGTGTGGGAAGTGCGTGCACAATCGCAGGTAATAGACGTAGGCGCATGTTGAGCAACGATGGCTTCTACTAAGGCTAAGGCCGAGAGCCAGCAGGTTAGCAGGCGGAAATTGCATTGTTGAATGATATTTACGCGCCACATAACGTAAAAGTTAAGGCAAAAAAAAAAAGCAGCAACCACCAACGATCCAAGCCGGCAACCAAGCAGAATAAGCAAAGTCTGTTGGGTTGTTGGTTTGGGAAGCAGAGATGTAAGTATGCTAGCGTAACTGACTACAGCAGTGACGATGTCGAGCAGCGGCCAGCAGTCAATACACCGCAAGTCACTCAGCTATGAAGCAATGATGAGATAGGCGAAGCGTATTGCTCACCACTGCTCTGTTGTAACTCCTTTACCATTGTGATGCGCCATCATACTTTACATTCTTTGGTTTGAAGCGCAGTTTCTCTGTCTATTGAGTCAGTCGCTGCTCCGTTTTTCCATTCTTTGCTTTGGCGCTTCTGTAAGCGTACACATCTATTTTTATTTATTTTTTTTTTTACTATGCGCTTTAGATTGAGCCGCAGCTTTAGAATTTGAATTATGCACCGCACAAGCGCGTTAGTGTTGCAGCAGACAACTCCTTGCCCTTCTTTACACGCATGCGCTCATCGCGCTTCGCGATGCATGGCTTTAAAAGTGCTTCGGCCGAGGCTATTACAGCTAACTTTTGTTGCGCCATAGTCAGCGACTTCGACGTTGGCTTCTTCTGCTTCGACAAATCCCATTAAAGGCTATTTTTTCGCNAGTGCTTCGGCCGAGGCTATTACAGCTAACTTTTGTTGCGCCATAGTCAGGGACTTCGACGTTGGCTTCTTCTGCTTCGACAAATCCCATTAAAGGCTATTTTTTTTCATTTCACTTTTGAGGGCGTTAGTGTTCGTCGTTGGCTCTTATGTATGTACGTGTGTTCGTGCATGCGTGCTAATGTATGTAGGTAAAAATGTGTGTGCATATGTATTTAGTTGTAACATCATCATTGCCTGACGCATTTTGACTTTTATCGAGCATTGGCCGATCGGTCGCGTTCATCTTCGTACTTATTTAAGCGTTGTTGTAAGTCTGCATTTATGTCGATTTTCTCGCTGATGCGACGTTAATGGAAATCGTATACTCACATACCTACGCACATACATAAATATTGGCGCTTGGTTGAGTGTATAGATTTTAGTTTGCGTTGTCATGGGTTAAAAGGCCAAGTACTCGTACTGTAACGTTGGCTTGGAAATACATACTTTAAAACGTACATATACATATAAAGTTTTAAGATATGCATTATTTCTTCTTTTAAAATAAATAAATAAATAAATAAATAAAACTGAAAATCTGTCTGCGCGTGGAGACCCAAATATTATTACTGCAGATTTTTTTAGCGTCCATAATTCTTTAGAATGAATTTTATTGAGTCTTGGCCGTGGGATCCAACAGTCATTCCGATTGATATATAGGTCATCAGTTACGGCTGTTGTTTATTCTTCAACCGTCCCTAGTAGCGCATAAATCGGTGGTAGTAAGGAGTTAGTTGCTTTGCTAATTTTCAATATTTTGCTTTCCTCGATATTGCTATGTCCAGGAACCCTGCGGCGAACGATTTTTGACGTGACTTAGTGAAATCAGCGATGCAATACATTTGCGAATTATATACTTTCCACTTTACTACCTTAGCAACTAATGTTTTCAATGCCACCTGGCTGTCAACGAATATTATGCCGGTCCCTAACATAGACTTACTATCCCGTATTAGACAAGCTGTCTGGCAGAGATGCACTCATCCGGCAGGCGTTATGAATGCATTGTCTTTAGGTTTTTGGAGTACAGACCTCCGCCGACTCCTTTTTCAATACTTGAATAATTGGGGTGGATGAAAATACCATCGTTTACCGAGAGTAGGCCGGCTTCTAATTCCTCCCTACCTGGAAATTATATGGAAATCTTAAGAATAAAATGCCAGGATGGCGTGGGGTAATCCGCTTCGAAATCTAAGTCGGTCTTGATTCTATACCGATGCCCAGTGGCTACAAGACTCGCAACGTCAGATCTGGGTTTTCTTAATAAGTTGTGTGTCCTATGAGGGTTGTACATGAGCCAAATGAATTTGAATATACAGCAGCATGCCACCTGCGCTACCTTTGATCCGATTTCTGAATATTGTGGAGAAAGATGTCTCTATATAAGGTTCAAATTTGGGGTGAGATCCCATCCCCCATCGACACTTATGTGGCTGTCTCGTCTGCAACCTCGTTTTCGGGAATGTTACGATGACCAGGAACCCAAAGTAAATGTAGATTGAGCTGAATACTTACTGAATTTGAAAGCGTTCTACTCTTTGATTAGTTTCGACCTTGTTATAAAAGAAGCCAAGACATTAATGGCCGCATGGCTATCTGCAAAAATGACTATGCGCTCGCAATGACGTAAACCAGTACGCTTTAAGAGACGGCAGCCTTCAGCTATAGCGAATACTTCTTCCTGGAAAACACTTGTAAAATCGGGCAGATAAATTGATCTTTTTACTCCCAGGGACTCAGAGTAACCGCCTGCTCCAACTCGGCATTACATTTTGGTGTACAGATGATTTATCCAGGTAGAGATATCAACTTCCTCGTCTCAGTCGGCTCTCCATGGAAGAATGACTGCGAAAGGCCTGTGAATCTCTACTTCAGATCGTAAGTAATCGGCAGCCAGTTTCATCTTAGGTGGCTATCGAAAAATTATACTGCTATTCCTGATCGGGTTTTCTTTCCATATACCCAGTTTTCTGAGCTGAGGGCGTCTGTAGGAAAGGGTTTCATTACCCCGTGGTTCCGGTGCATGCAGCCCTGATTATACTGGTTCTTGAAGACTGTCTACCATACCAGACAACTGTAGCATAAGATCGGACGTACAACCGATGTGTACAACCAGAGTAGATACCACTTTTGGATTAAGACCTCATGTCTTCCCAAAAAGCCGCTTACAGGAGTAATACTCAATGCTCCATTTCTTTATTCTCTCTTCAATATTTATTTTCCAATTTAGCTAAATATCCACTATGACTTCCAGATACGACGCTTGTTTAGACAACCGCTTTAAGGCCACATTGGTCGGCCAATCGGCATAGATTTGCTAAAGTTCCATCCATGATGTTAGCCACCACAGATGAAAACAACCCTTTACATCGTCAGCGTAGGCAACTAATTTTACTCCCCCCCTAGTTGAGCTTGAGTAGTTCTGAGTTGATGATGCTAAGCCATAAAATAAGAGAGATGACTCCATCGAGAAGAGTACCCCTATTAACTTTCCTCATTAGTGTCTATTGTACAAAACCTGTTGCATTTAATTCCATTTAACAGCCTTGCGGCAATGGTTCCTGGCGGGTTTATGCACTAATCGGTGGGCTTATTTCCAAAAGGGAATAAGATTTAACTGTCATCGGTGATACTAATGCTACCACACACACATTTTTATATTTGTAAGTTATTGGAAGATTTCTGCTCTGTTTTGGCAACAACTTGTCTGCAGTAAAAAAGTATATAATTTATGGTTTAAAAGTGTGTGAAACCCAATAAATTAACTTACATGATCTCGGTTCCGATATTAAATAATCAATAATTGTTTATACCCGCATTTTAGCACACTGGCTTGCTGAATATGCCATCTAATAAATAGTGTCGTCACTCTCCTTAGCTGCTTTTAAATGATGTCACAAATTGCTGGCGGAGACATGAATACAGTGTAAGAAAATTCCTGTTCGATAATTGTTTCCTTATAGAAAGGTTGGTTTTTTTCCCACCTTAGATATTCTGAATTCGTTCAAAATATGCCAATTTAAAACACAGAATTCTTCAGTGTTCTTCCGGGTTTTTCGGACATGGACTGTTTCTTCAATTTAATAGTGTTCGCTTTATTTTTGTGGAAACGAAACATGTTTTGCAAGTTCTGGATCATTTCTACACTCTTTCTTCAAATATTCTTCGTATTCCAGCGGCGTTTTGCGTTTGGTTTTTCACATCGTATTTTTACTATATTCGTATTTCTAAGTTTCTTAATAAAATCAATTGGTGGTAGTTCATGATTGTGTGTGGATTAATAGCCCTACGCTGAATATTGGGCAATAACCTTTTTCATCTATTAAAAAACAACACTTACGGGGCAATGTTTATTGTAAGAACAACATTTTTTTCTTTGAATCGACATACTTTAAGCATTGTTGACGCTATTTCCTCATTCAAATGACTTTATTTCCAAATTTTTAATTGCCTTTATTTCGCTTTTGAAAAAGTAATAATGTCAATTGACTTTATTTCGCACCAGGGTGGGAAATAAAGTCAATTTACCTCATTTCCGTTTATCTTGTTACCTGTCACCATGTATATACTAAAGGTCGGATGTAAAGATGATTTTTGAATCACACCCATCGAAACTTTCTCGATACACAAAGCACGAAGAATTTGAAATTCATAATTAAGCATATTGACAACTTTTTCTTCCATTTTCTACTTTAGTTTCGAGGCGCGCTTTTTACCTGGGGTTAAAATTTCTTCCTGTTTAATCTGCTTGAAACAATATAATCGATCAAAAACTCTGTTGCGAACCTTAAAAGTGATAAAACGTGTGAATCCACTTTTATCCATACATACATACATATGTATGTATAAGCAAAGCCATAAAGAATGCACATTATAAAACCACCTCTTCAACACTCTTTCCACTCTACATATGTACTTCAACAAACCTATCGCCTAATGCGCTAGTGTTGTTGTTCTTGCCTTCATTATGTGCTTTGTTGCTGTTGGGCAATTCGTTAAAGTCAATTTGCAAATCATTTTTCCATTGAAAGCCAATTCGAGCGCGACCACAATCAGCAAAGAAGTCGCGTCTCAGCCAGCCTTCCAATGAGCTGCACCGACTGATCTGACCAAAATCATTAAAAAGTCATGCTTTAGCGGCAGGTATGAGAAATAAAATGAAGGCTTTCAGATCAATGTGAGAAAAAGAGACGAAAAAAAAGAACACAAACGTGAAATATGCAGATATTCAAAAAGAAAAAAGCCAGGTTTCTTTGTGCGCGATATGGAAATTTTGCGGGTCTTCACATAAATACGTATTTGCGCACGCGGCGGCTGTTGCAGCAATCTTTTTTTTTTGCACAATTTTTTTTTTTTTTATTGCTATTCCTTTGCATAACTTTTGTTTGCGCGTCTGAACTTGGTATGACCAAGAAATTGTTACTTGAAAGCTGTGCACTCTCAACCGAAATGAGCGCATTTGCAAATGAGTGGTGTGGAGCGAACGGGGGCAGTGGATGAAGTTGATGTTGCGCTTGATTGTTTGTTGCTGATGGCCTTGGTGCGGCAGTAATAGCAATAGCAACAATCATAGCTACAACGACAACACTTCAAAAGTAATGATTTTCTTTGAAATACACACTTCAGGACCAATAAAACTGAAACGCGCTTTTTGACCGCGGCACTGAGTCTGGTAGGATAGGATGTCGTGCGTTTGCGAATAAAAGTAACTGCGAAAATTTTGTTGTTGTTAGTGTTGTGGTTGCATTTACTTGCATTACGTATCTATTTTAAAGCCACGCTTTAGGGCTGCTAGGCGCATTTCTCATACCGAATTGGTAGTGCCTTTACTCATACTATACTGCATATTTGGATATTGTATATGTACAAACTTGTGTAGATATAGGCGGTGTACGTAGTGCCTGGTACCTAGTTGGTAGCTCCTCTGTAGCAGTCTGATCCAAAGTCAATTCGTGCGTTCGTCGACTTTTTCGTAAATCCAACAAGCCGACTCGAGAATGCAAGTTGATTGCTCGACATTTCGTAAATTCAATTGTTTGACTGCTCACTAAGAATGTTAATCTCGGGATCCCGGGCTAATAATTTCGGGATTTCCGGGATTTTTAATTTGCACTGATGGCAATAATAGAAATGTCTTTTCTTGGCCAGTATTGGGTATATATCGTTTTTTATTTAATAATTCATATTTTTTATAAATGTCTAGCTCATAGATAGGAGGTAAATTTTAGACACAAAAGTCAATATACTGGCGAGACCAGGGGCCAAATATAGTAAAATTGCTTTTTTAAATTTTCACTTTGACGTCAGTAATTCAAAAATTATTTAAAAAATTGAGTGAAATGTGCTTAAAGAAGGAGTATGGGTATCAAGTTAAGGAGGAAACTTTGTAGAATTTAAATGTATTCAATTTTTTTTGGTGCATAAGGACTGGTAAGTATTGAAAATGTCCTTTTAAAATTTTTGTCCTTGTAATTTAGCAATATATATTTCTTTTTGGAAAATTCTATGTTAAGGACTTATATAAACTCGATAACATACTCGAATTTCGTCCTTCTAACTTTATCACCTAAAAAAAATTACCTATTCGTCCTCGTGAATCCAAAAAACGTTCATTTTTTTTAATTCTAAAGAAATTTCTCTTCATTTGGTACCCATATTTTTATTCTACATTGCATTAAATTTTTTAAATAATTTTAGCAATGTCCTTTAAAATAAATCCTGACTTCAGAGAGAAAAAATAAAAACGCCACTTTGATAAAAAAGTAGGCTTCAAACCCGTTTATTTATTATTTATTTTATCGTAGAAAAGCTTCTCAAACAATATAGAAGCAATTGTTTTCGATTTAAGTTGTTGAAAAGTAATGTATATCTAAATCCCGGAACTAATCCCGAGTTTTCGGGATTGTGATATCGACATCTCGAAAATTCCGGGATCGTAAAAAGCGAAAAAATGCACATCCCTAATGCTCATGCTGACTTCCCGCCTGCACTTGAGCACTCGTCTCCTTTGCTCTAAATAGCTAAGTTCTTCTAACCATCTATTTGGCCATCGATATATCGTTTCATTTTGCCGACAGCCTGTCTATCACACTGCCTTTCGTCCGGTTAGCTCCAGCTCTTAATCTACGTACAAACATCCATATATACAAGCACTGTCTTCAACTATCACTTTACCGCTACGATTTTCAGACTCACCGTCTTCCGCTAACAATCTACTATACTATAGGAGTATATACCCAAGTATGTACATACATACATATATGTATATTTTTTACTCTCCTCGCGGCATCTGTGACGTTCGATCTCGATCACTACGCGAACGTGGTGTAATAACACTAAATTGTTGCTGATTATCCTTTTGGCGGTTTTCTTCGATCCATCGATGCAACGATCTGCCTGTGTGCCCAATCCTCGCCCTCGCCACCACTTACCAAGTCAAGCAAAAAATAAGTAAAAATAAACTTACGGCCTTTTACCGTTCTTACGCAATTATTTTTCGCAAATATTTCTATGCAACATCCCTACCCCCCTACTGCGCTCAAACCCTCTTCCATGCTCTTCCAATCGATCTTGCTCTTGATCGTTAGCCTTTTGCACTGCCAGCTAGCTTTTTTGCATATTGAAAGCATCCAGTCGCTGCGGCTCGTCGTCATTCCATGCGCAGTCGCATTTGCAAGCGTTGTTGTGGTGCCATGCCACAAGATGCCACCATTGTGCGCGTCTTCTTTGCTGTTTTGTTGTTTTTTTTTTGTTCTTCTGTTGATCATGTTTCTCTCGGTAATTTTGGTGCTTTTTGCCAAGTCATTTGCTGCTTCATCACTGTTTCGTATATGGAAAATGGCGTTATGGCCGCTTAGCTGCACAGCCGTCTGAATGAAAACACCAAAAACAGCAAACTTTGCATGCCAACAACATACATACATACATATGTATGTTTTTAACCCTCGTCCGGGCGCATATTCTTACAACGCTAACCGGGCGCAAAGTTACAATTGTACCTTCATATAGTGTTGATATGAATTTTTACTGGGGTTTAATTTTTTTATAAAAACTGATAACATTTAATCATTACACGTTAATTTGAACATGTTTACAAATTTTTTGTTATGACAATTGTTTAAAAAAAAAAGTAAAAATAGAAACACAGTAGCCTGCATAAAATGCACTCCGAAAAATGCACGAGTACACCACAAAAATATGTACCCTCCATACATACATAAGTATGTACTCAATATTTTTCATACTAGTGCAACCAGGGCTGCCAACTTGGCTCAAACCGTGCCATTTTTGGCAATATTTTACATCAAATGGCACTTAATTTTTCAATTTGGCACAAAGTGCCAAATGCTTGCGATCACAATTCTGGTTTAGCATCCTACATAATCTACAAAAATCATAACCCCCGGTTTCAGGGAAAAAATCAACGTCGAAAGTTTCTAAAAGATCTCTCCAATCAGCTATGCATGCCTTCAGTTGAATCTCGAAGTGCAAATCGAATGATGATGAGAAGCCATTTCCTTCGAAGTTCAATAGAAATGGTACTTGGCCGTCGCGTTGTGGCATCTACAGCAGCTGTCCTTCAATTACCTCATGGTAGCCGCGGATCCTCCCCTATCACTGGACGTTGCTATATCTGTCGGAACTCAAATAGGAAACAACGTAAAACTCGAATGCTTTGCATATCTTGTGCTTATCCAATTTGTGATGAACATTCAGTTTCAAAAACAACGTGTATTTCTTGCGAAGAAACTCTCTAAAAATTTCAAAATGTATATTCTAAATCGTTGTTCCTAAATTGAATTGTCTCGCTTGTTACTTTTTTATATAGTTTATTATCGCTTCTTATATGAATTAGCTCCGTTTGTGTTTCTTTTTTTTTATAAAAAAAATTATATATAATTAAAAATAATAATAATCTTCTTTTTTCTTCATACCAGATATATGAAGGTACAATTGTACCTATGCGCTTTGACGTGGGTGTAAATTTAACTCGGCCCTCTATTTCAGAAAATAGTGGCCCATTTTGTTTTAAATTAAGGGAACATGTGGCGCAACAAAAATGTAGAGATGTCACGAAGATCCAGCCCTCTAAGTTTTCTGGAAAAAAAGTTATTGTAATTTAAAAACGCAAAAGTTACAATTGTACCTAGTCGCACGGACGAGGGTTAAGTATGTATGTGCATATGTATATGTAAATCACCATTTAGTACCGCTGCATGCTGCATGCCATTTGCATGTAAAACTATTTTGCATGCCGCAATGTCTGGCTGCATGTGAGTTTTTTGCATTTGCTATTCTTACAATTCGGCATTGTACTTTAGCGTATGTTGTTGTTTTTTTATTAGCAAGTTTCTCGCCTTTTTTTCGAATTTACTCGCTATTTCTTCTACGGACTCTTTGCTTGGATTTGAATGAAATCAAGCAAAAATCAAAGCACTTCTGCCGCCTATGCTGACATGACTTACATAAGTCTATCTATGTAAGTGTGTATTCATGCAATTTTGTACATACATATGGACATACATGAGTAGACGCCAAGCATCTGGGTGCCTTCTAGTTTGTCTAGCTGCACTGTAGCTGGAACGGCCAACGGCACTCACTTATCATTGCACGTTGCGATTGTGTTTAGCGAATCACTTAGCAGGAAAATCTGAAGGCGATTGCTTTGAGAATGCAAAATCAGACATACATACATACATAGTTACGTACATACAAATGCATTTGCATACACATGCATATTTTCGTTACATATGTAAGTATGCAGTTACAAATGCGCTGATTCATTCACATACATACATAAACAAATTGCATTTAAACTCATACTTAGCGATTCAAAGCGTTGCGCGCGCGTGTGCCGCTTCAGTGATCAGTCTCAGCAGCATCAAACAAAGCGGCAAAGACTTTTAGATTTGCACTATTCAGTTACTCACATATTTTACAGATATTCTAAGTGATATAAATGTGTACATAGGTATGTATGTATGTATTTGCACTCTTTGCTTTTTTTTTGTTTTTGCAACGCCATTCCGATTTGCTGTAGTGTAGCAATGAAACGCTTCACTTGTGCGCTATTTTGTTGCTTTGTCGGCATTTTACCGACTTTATAGCGCAACCAAAAAACAAAAAAAGTATACATACAAACATAAGTATTTGCACTTAGCGTGCGGCTGTCACTTAATCAAAGGACTTCGTTTAACAAACTACATACGTCTCGAATATGTATTTAGAATGTTGTGCGATTGTTAGCAAATTTGGTGGTGGTGGTCAACGTTCACACTCTTAAAAAAAAAAACCGATATAAGTAGTCTAAATGTATGCAGTTCCCCTATGGTCCACATTTGCCGCGAAGCAAATCCTTTTTGGTGTCAATATGTAATATTCAGTTTCCAAAATCTTAGCTCTTCGGTTCAGCTCATACTCCAGACCGCCGCCTCCATGCGCCTGGCATGCGGAAATACGCTTTTCACCAGCCAACGCTGAATTGCAATAAATTCGAATTAATTTAAATTTAAGCAAATTTTTTGCTTATTTACATCTGTACGTGTACAAACATATGTAAGTAACATAAGCAAGTTCACAATTGCAATTCATTCCATTGTCTCCATTGTTGAGATGTGTTGCTTGTTGTACGCCCACACTTGTTTTGTGCTAAAATGTAAAATTGCAAGATATTTTGGCGTTTCCTACCACGTTGGCTTTTAAATTAGTTGTTCGTGCATATATACATATCTATACATACCTGCATCCACACATACACACATACATGCATATGTAAGTGCATGCGTGTGTGTGTAATTTTTGTTGTTCGCGAAATTTCAATATCACAAAGATTATTTTTTTTCGTTGCCATACAACAGCCAACGCCAACGGCTATCATTTCCGTTCGGTAATGAGTTTTTGAATTCCTTAACCTTTATGCAGCTAAGAAGAAGAAACTGCACTTGGTACGAAAAATATTTTAAAAACCACACACAAACACAAACAAAAGCGAATAGTCTACAAAATTTTTCTTTCGGCCCTATTCAACTTAGCACGCCAGTCGCTTCCAATTATCGCTAATCGGAGCCAATTATAAATACCAGGTGAAGGTAAATCGCCTTTGAGCTAAACTTTCGAGCGCTTCCTCTTGCTCTTACACCACCAGCAGATTCCGCATTGAATACTTTCAGGGATAGGAACGTTTGCTTTCATTGGCAGGACATCACCAAGCCTTGGAGAGAGCGCTGCATTTTAATAGGCTGCACTATGTTGATGTCGTTGTAAAGTTCATATAGCTCATATTTAGTTCTATTGTCTCTGGAACTCGCAGTATAAACAACACAAACTTTCACAAATCCTACTCACCAAATAATCGCTACCTTATTTGAACAACTCAGCTGGAAATTAGCAGCTACATAGAACGGATGAACGATTGAGGGTTGGGCTTTTTTGCTATCTACACGATTTTTGTCATTCAGCTGCATGAATAAGTGGACATCTGTCAGTGTTCTGATTCTCACAGCAGCTCACGCCGTTCTTAAATGTTCTGTAAGCTGACGAAGTTTGTGAAGAAATTTTCAAACCTTCTTCCAGTCGGTCAGAATTTCATGGTCTTCTATCTTCTTGTATCTGGGTATTTCTATTCTCATTTCTTATAACACCGTGCGACAGTCAATTTTACATAAAAAAAAAACTNAAGAAATTTTCAAACCTTCTTCCAGTCGGTCAGAATTTCATGGTCTTCTATCTTCTTGTATCTGGGTATTTCTATTCTCATTTCTTATAACACCGTGCGACAGTCAATTTTACATAAAAAAAATAAAACAAATCTCTATATATTCGTAAAACTGAGTTTTTAGTTTTTCAGATTTTTTTTTGTGCAGAATGACAAAAGATATTGAAAATGTCCTTTTAAAATTTTATTCTTGAATATCCTTGAAAATTTTTAATATTTATTTTTGAAAAATTATGGACTAATATACACCCGACCACGTCCTCGAATTTCGTTATTCTAACTTTATTAGCTTACAAAAAATAAAATTAAACAAAAGCCGCACTTTCAAGACCTTCTCGTTCTTGCGAAGTCAAAAACTTTTTTTTTATTCTAAAGAGGAAACTCTTTCATTCAGTCTAGTGCTTTGCTCACTCGGCCATTGCGACTGCTGGGGCAGCGTGAGCAAAACGGCATACATAAATGTCTATTGTTTCCTTTGCACTAGCTGATTTCGAATCAGCATTCGAAGCTGGCAACGATATTTTCAAGTTCACGCGGATTTAGTGATATCAATTTTTTCATATTCGTAGCAGGCATTCGAATTCGTAGATTTTCTACGACGTATTCCGTGATAGCCCTAACTATTTTTGAATTAATCATATCTTTGAAATCTCAAAGTCCTTGAAAGAAATTTTGGCTTTTGAGAGAAAAATTGAAATCGTAGTTTTATTGTACATATTTGGCCCGTATGTAGTTTCTTAAATATATCGTCACTAGACACGAATAAAGGCGCGCTAGTGTTTCGACGCCGAAAATAGATGCATACAACAATTTTACGAAAAAAGGCGCTTAAGAAAAACTGCGGCGAAGAAAGACGCGTAATCATAGATTCATCGGCGTAGCCAGAATGAAATTTAGGAGGGGGCTCGACCCTATTAAGCTGGCATCTCAGGGTACTATTTTATATATATATAAGGAAAATTTGAAAGGTGGGGGGGTGGGGGGGGGGGCTCGAGCACCCCCCTGCCCCTACCTGGCTACGCCCATGCATAGATTTATACTTGGCGAAGGACTGTCACTTCAGCACTATTCCCCAAAAACTATTAACGGAATGTACATATTATTACACTCGCAAACATAGTTGTCCGCGAAAATAAGTTTACGCGAAAATAAGTTTCTTGGCCGTAAAATATGTTAACGCGTCTTTCTTCGCCGTCAACTATGTTAAGATCTTTCTTCGCTGAAGTTTTTTTTATACGCCTTTTTTCGCGGTCAACTTTTGAGCTCGCGCATTTATTCGTGTCTAGTGACGATATTGATTGTTTAGTGTTTTTTGAAGTTTTTTGGTTTTCATCACACTCACAATAACTGTCTCGCTTAGAGCTCACGCTGCGACCGAGCGCATAGAGCCATACCTATGGGCAGTTTTTCTTTTGTTTAAGTCTGAACTTGATAGTCTTCGTCGCACCTATTGTTTCTAGAGACTTGCCGAAATCCTTTGAGGAAAAGTTCTACGATCGGACGCATCGGCATGACGTTTCTATAGTTCTTAAGCTAACATTAGGTAATCTTTACTAAAGTTTTAAACTTCCCGTTATCTAAAATACAACAATGAACCACACCTTTACGATAGATTAGATTTAGTAAGATGGAATGTTCATAAAGTATATGCTCATCCTCCACTATTACTCTTTCTCATTCCTACGAGTACAATGTTTGTAGTAGACGCTTTTCGAGCTAATCGTGACCTAGGCCATTTAAACCAATTGGGAATATTGTGACCCAGCTTGTATTTCACACGTTTTGGAAGGTTCGAACCGATGATGTATGAAATGATAAAACCGCGCTTTCGTCTATAAGCAGACTGTCCCCTCAACTCCTTATAGCTTATGTGGAAACTGAGTACGATATTTATGCCGATATGCCTAGGCAGAGCCTGCATTTTAGGAAGAAAGCTTTTAGCACTAAGAGGAGTAGTATAAATAAATGCCAAACTAAATTGCTTTAAAAACTAGGACGCTCTTTGTATTCGCTTTCTTAACCAAGCTGTCAAACGGGTTGCTAACTTGTGCTGTACTCAAGCAATTAATCTTCAACTGCGAATATGTAAAAATAAAAGCCAAATAAAAATACAAAACAATACAAATTTGCCAAAAAAAAATTCAATTAAGCCAAAATTTTTACTTGGCAAAAAACTTTCTCACGCATTTTTATGTTGTCCGTTAATGTAGACGCGTTGGCCCAACCCATTTTCAAGGCTGTCGCGCGGCTGTAATGACCTTCCCACAGAGCAACCAAATAAATATATTTAATAAAATTAAAAAAGCGTTAAAAAAAAGCAAAGCGAAAACATATCTGCTACTGAAATTGTGCTTCAATACATACATACATAAATAAATACATACATAGTCGCAATCATCGCTCGACTGGATTTGATCGACGCTTAAGCAGCAGCGTTTGGGACTTACCAAAACAAATAGTTTGCAGTGAGATGGCAAAATAAAAAATAAAAATAAAAAAATAAGTATTAACAAATTTCACCACCACTCCAGAGGCGGGCGCGCTCGTCGCGACGGCAGTTGTCGTCAAACCAATTTTGCATACCAATTTTTGCCAAAGCGAATTGCGCCGATGCAGCGCGCATTTTAAATTTGAGGCATGCAACGAGCGCGCTGCAGTGGCAGTAGCAACAGCAGTCACAGTCAGCGGTGGGACAAACAAAATAACAATCAGCCGTGCGGCGGCAGCAGTTTGTGTCCGTATAAATGTTTTTATAATCAATTAACAAAACAATAAACGTTTGTCGTACTGCCAGACACGTATTTCATTTGAGTATCTAGAATATTAAAATGGGATCAACTGACGGCACTGACTTTTCGGTCGGTCATTTAAATGCGACGAAGTGTATCGCAAGAGTAAAAGCACAAAAGCAAAACAAAAGAACTACGTAAATATGTGATGGAAAAGGCAGAAAAAACTGGATAAACTTATTTGAAGAATACGCGCAAATGATGCGCGGAACTTAGCCTCTGCAAATGGATAGAACTTCAGTGAAAAGTCCAAAGCGCACAAGATGACAGCGACAGCGACAGCGCGGCGACGCTAAAGCAGTGATTGCGTCTCGCACGCTCTGACAACTTGGAAAGAACGTTAGTGGAATGCTTAAGAACATTGTTTACATTTTGTTGATAAACAGCGAAATCAAAATCCTCGAAACTGTTTAAAATGCTGCACGGCCGTGGCAATTCCCAATGCGATGCGATGGTAAACGGGAGAAGGCGCGAACGGGTGAGAGCGGCGCGGCGCGGCGCGGCAAGCGAGAAGCATTGAAATTGTCGCTATGTGGCGCGCTGGTCGGGTGTACCTGGCGTGGCAATATGCGATGGCAGTGCCATGATTGCGGAGTTAACCGCTTGCACCTCCGATCCCGCGCAAGGAGACGCGCTGCAATTTTAAAGATTTCTGTCACCAAATAACGCAAAATTTCCTTTGACTCGGTATTTCTTCGCGCTAAAAATAAAGGCATGCGCGCTCAAGAAGGTGCGAATGAGCGCTTAAACTTGTAAGTGCAGAGCAAAGTAACTGTATGTGTGTGTGCAATCTTGCGAGTAGGGCGCGATCGATCGATGGCCCCATTGCCACTACCGCCGTCGCTGTCGCTGTCGCAGCCGTCACTGCTGTGGTCGCTTAAGACGATTATTTATGAACTCTTCGGTCAGCCAAGTGTCAACTGAATTGACTGCATTTGGCACAAACGCACTGGGCTAGGACGTGAACGAGTCCACGATGAAATGAAGCCTTAAAGTATGGCACAACTCAAGGTTCAATGCGGCGAACTCTTGTCGCAACAACGTGTATCAATGCATGTTCGAACAGCAGCTACAGCGCGCGCACAACAAATCTACACAATGCATTTACAAGTAAAAGCGACACCAATCACGAATGATTGAGAGAGGGGGAGCGGCAAGCGACAAGCGCGCAAATGAATGAAGGAAGCTTATGAAAAACAAAAAAAAACAAAGCGAAACTGCAATGTTGCACGCATACATACACATGTGTATAGACGCATATGACAGTCTTAAAATCCGCAAACAGAAAAAAGTCGGAAATAAATAAAAGCGATATTTTTTTTTGTATGTATTAATTTCGAAGATCATTGCGCGATCAGCCAACAGCGTACAAATCAACAAAACCTTCAGCTTAATTTCTTGCGCACAGACTCCGCATTGCACTGTGTACTGCTGATGATATCCCCCAGTGATTTTAAGGTGTGCTGCAGGTATTTGCAGTCAACTTTTTCCTCAGCGCTGCAGCTACATATACTACATTTATTTCATTTGATTTTTACTTTGTTTAATTTGATTTTATTTTCAATATTGATTTTTTTTAACCTCTCCCAACTTGCCTGTGGCGGATCACATTTCAATGAAGCGCAAAATTATTATGGTTAGTTGTGCGCTTGCTGATGAGTTTTGCCTGGCTGAAACGATGGCCAAAGCAACTCTGCAACGATGCCGCTGATCGCTCACCAGGGACAAATGGTTATGGCTTTGGAGTGATGATCAACACAACACGATCAATGTGATCTCCGCGCATTTCAGTACAATATTCAAAGGAAACGCACGGCAGTGCAGAAAAAAGGCAAAGAATACATACATACAGACATTAATTTTGTACTTGTAGAATTCTGCTTTAAAAAAAATATTTTTATTGCTTAAAGCTGAATTTATGTGACAAGCTTTGGCGTACACCGAGGGAGATATACACTTTGAGGTGTTTTGGTGACACTATTGAAGGGAATAAGCATTCATCGAGCACGATAACAACGTACAGCAAAAGTAGAGAAAAAACTTATTGATAAAACTTTAAGGCAAGAAGGCGCTCCTTTGTGCTGTTATCAAGCCTTGTTCGACCTTGGCCAAGGAGAATGAAGTCAGGGCATTGAATTTTTTGATTTAATGCCAAATGCTTGGTTTAGAGTTTCTCTCTGAATGGATTTTGTTTTCAGTGTGGCGAATAGAGTTCTAGATGTGAATTTTTTGATTTATTATTAAAAATATTCTTACTATTTATGTTTAGGCAGATATTTATCGAAATTGTTATCGCAATCGAAGGGCTTACATATATTAATGCCAATTTTTATCGAAACTTTTCGTTATACCTAGTAGACGATATTCGTGGCAAAATTTGTATTTCCCACCAGAACTTTTGACAACAATTTCTTCAAGTTTCTTGAAATTAAGAGCTTACTGCCGCTAAACTTTGCTAGGCTTCCGTGTTTAAAAAACTTTGTTTTTTTTATTTGTTACATATTGACTGTGTGATCTATTATTTTTTACAATCCTTTGTGGCTTTGTTAACAAAAACAGAAAAAATTTCATAGATTTTCCCATCGTATAGACGTTGAGGCTATTACCAAAAATTCTTAGAAATTGGCAACACATCAAATAAAAATTTTAAATTTTATGCCATCCCGTATGCCTTTTAAACTTAAATATTCTTCTAACAGTCGTAACGTCGAAATGGCAGACACTTAAAATGTATGCACCTTTTATTGATTTGCTTATGACGAATCGAAATATGCCACAGAAAAATGTGCGGCTAACACGCCTTCGAACGCTTGTCTCGCATAAAAAAATAATAATAAAAAACTTCGATAGCGCTTTGATGAACCTTTTTAACGCCCTTAGCTTTTTATTAACAAAAACCTTTAATTTACTTATTTCATTTCATTGGTACATCAAGAAATTTAAACCCGCTTACAGTTTGCCACCATGATTTATGTGCTACTCAGGAGTTTTTTTTTTATTAATTCTTAAATGTTAGTTTTGGCTTTAGTGTTAAGTTTTTTTCGTTTTGCCTTCACATTCTTAGCGTTTCGCGCCTTTGCGCCGCAACTTTTCAGTTTTTAATGGGCTCTGACTTATATACTTCAATCCAGCCGTTGTTCGACACATGCCCGTTCATTCAAGAGCACTCCTCTATATGGACACACATTCCATCTTAGTA